>NW_026623237.1:387373-398676 GCF_030028575.1 Malurus melanocephalus
AAGGAAGGAAGGAAGGAAGGAAGGAAGGAAGGAAGGAAGGAAGGAAGGAAGGAAGGAATATTAAAAGCAGAAAGAACAAACAGCATGAGCTTTCCAAATGAAATTATTACTTCCAGTGACACCTTTGGCAAATTATTCTATTTTCTCATCAATGCCATGGAGATCATATTTCCTGCTGTCACCACACTAAAAGATTTAAACTCCTGGGGTTTTTTTGTAGAGAAATGAAAGGCGAAACCAAAGAAGGTTTGGGCTTCAAGAACTTTAATAATTTGTAAATTAAGTGTTAACTTTAATCTTTGCTATTACACTACCATCAGATTTAAGGCATGTTCTTTAAGGTACAGAATAAAAAATATATGCTTTCAATTTTGGTAAGCAAACAAATGAAGAACAAATTAGACTTCTATTTGTGGTGTCCTCCACAACCATACAACCAATCAAAAGCACAGAGACACAGGTTATGCCATAAGGGATTCCAGACCTTAACTATACTACACTCATGAGGCCACAGACACACTGGGCAGACAATCAGTCTTCTACTGTATGTCGAGCCACAGCCTGAGTCTGACCTGCTGTTTTCCCTTCTTTTTTTTAAGATCACCATGAACACTCCTTAGATTGCCCCATGGCTGTAAGCAGCAGATCTGTTAGGATGTGTCTGTGATTTGATGACTTGTTTGAGTGGCAGAGAGAAGAAAACCAATAAAAATCTTCTATACAGGGCACATAGGCTATAAGGCCCTGAAACTCACWTCTCCTCAGCTGCTATAAACTGGCACACATTAAAACCAACTGGCAGGATTCCTCAGACAGCTCAAATCGGTGTCACTCTACTGAAGCTGATGAAGCARCCCCAATTTGTAGAAGCCAAGGATCTGGCCCACAGCCTGCACTGCAGTCCAGAAAGACCATCTGTGTTTAACAGGATCAGAAATCAAAAGAAAAGTCCTTATAATTTACTCAGTATTATTGAGACAAGTGATTTCTATGGTGTTAAGTCAGGTAGACTAAACAAGAGCTAGAAAAGATAAAAAACCAGTTCTTTGTTTCTCCCTCGGTATAGTTTTACCAGGAAAAGTTGTGTAATTTCTTGCAACATATTCCATGAAGCAATGAAATGTGAAGGCAAGAAGGAGACAACTGAGGAGGTAAGAGGTACAGGAGTAACACAGTAAGGAATTCAATCTACTTAATGAATTACAGGCACTAAAGTGTGCTGCCCTGCTCATGCTGACTTCRTGTCAAACCCATTCCCACTGATGTCAGTGGAAAGAGTGGCATTACACAATGCTGCTCAACCATCCAAGGGAGGGGCACCATGAAAGCAGAGGAGAAGGTTCAGGTAGTTTAGCTTTTTAYTTTGGAAGCTGGTCTGAAAAACTTCCATATTAAAATTTCATGGGAATTTGGATACCATTTTTACCATTCTAATTGTGAAAAGCCAGATGCTGAGCTAGAACTAATGCAGTAATGAGCACTAGAGGGAGAAGCATATCAAAACATCTAARTTCATGTTTTGTGGCTCAGTGGTGGAAATCAATAGTATTTGTGTTAAACCCCTCAAGGYGTCCAGCAAAAAGCAGTGCTGCCATGTGATAGCTCAGTTTTAGGTTTTCTGTGGTGAGGAATTCATGATTATCTTTACTTGAAGCTGCCTCTGCACACAGGAACTCACTGAAAAGAGTTTTTTTTGTGTCTGTAACATATGCCCACATGAATCTATTTTCAGGGCAGAGAGTGTAAATGAGCTGTGAAGATGATGCTTTGAATTCCAGGTGACCAACAACATCCCCCAAGTTGTGAGCGCTGCAGTGTTACCCTGTAGCTGCTCATGCAGTCATTGTTTGTCCTGGAGACAAATGCAAAAGGTTGAGTGAAAATGAGACTGTCAGAGAAAATACATCTCTTCTGCTTTGACATGGGAAAAATTCACTGCATCTGCCCTCAGCAACAATTTCTCACCCTGCTCTGAGCTCTCTTGTGGCTCCACCAGCTACCTGATTGATCCCCAGGGGAARATCTGCAGTGAAAACTGTGAAGATCTCTCTCAAGACAGACTCCCCTCAAGRCTGAAATGATAAAGTGGGAGTGAGAAAGCTTGCACACTGTGCAAATTCTCACCAGGTGAGAATTTCTTCCAGTGTACAAAGTCAGAATGACTGAGGAGAATAATTCTGCTTTRACCCTGCATTCTATTTTTAGTGTTTAGAGATGTTTTGAATGACGCTGAGAAAATAGGTATGTGATTTTGAAAAAAAAGGCTACGAGCAAAATGAGTGCAAGCAGGCTTGTGCAATTCAGCTCTACTGGCACAGTGCTGACACAAGGCAAGCAGCTGCTCCAGACTAAGCCTCTCCAGGGCTCTGGCAGTGCTTGGTGCTAACAGCACACAGAGAATGTGTGATGCAAATTCAAGTCTGTAACCACTAGTAACTCATTGAGAGGATTTAAGATTTCAAACTACATTTGAATAAAGGTATGTGAAAATGTATTACTGCTAAGCAGCTTTGCATTTCAGTGCTGTTATACTGTGGAGATCAACTTTGCAGAAACAGAGTTAATAAGGTCTATTCCACAGATGTTCAATCRACTTTTACACACTGCCAGTCCTTCAGCCTTGGTCTGAGGTCCAAAAGAGCCAGAAAGACTGCAGCTTGCCTTCAGTCAACTCCCATGACAGAATCTTTTAAGCAAAACCTGGTTCCATGTTTCAGCTGTAGCCAGTATTTGTTCCACTGTTCACTACAAAGAATCACCTTCCTCTTTGTCAGATTTGTAGTACATAATCTGCAAAGATCAACATTTTCCTATATAGGCTTTATACATGTCTCTTAAATATCATTATTGACACTAGAAAAAAAATACCATAAATATAACTTTCAGGTCCTTCTATAAATTAATTTCTTGATTTGAAGGGAGCTTTGCTTGGAGCACTCCATTTTGGTTTAACTTTATTTTAAAAAGCACTTTCAAGGAAAACCTTTTTCTAATTATTCTCAAAAAATGAACAACAGAGTTTATTCACACACCACTTGAATGTCTCACCATTGTTTCCATGTACAGTCACCTTCTTGTCATGGCAGACAGGATCTTTGCAAAGTTCTCAAAAAGGCAGGCACTTTCCTGAAGACGATTGTTATATAACCTGCTCTGGCATCATGTAGTCTACCTAAGGTTAACACTGATTTTCTAATTCATGTATAAAACATTATACTGGCTAATAATAATGATCGTTGCCTGCATAATACCTGAAACAAAAGATTTAACGTTCTCCAAATTCCTTAAGGGTCACAGGTCCTTAACTCTCACTACTTTAAGTGTAACCTCTCATGTATATTTCAGATATAAATCTTACAAGAAAAGAACTTTTTCATCCACATAGCAACAACTGTCTTTCAAGTCTCTACCTTCCCACTAAAACAATCACCAATCCCAAACCATGTATTAGAGTCTTCAGTAAACCCACCCTTATTTTATCATGAAACTAYCACTGTAAAAAGCAGCAGTAAGGGTTTTTTATAGCAGTTCACTTAATTTTTCACAGCACTTTACTTAATTTGTATAAAGTGAAGGAAAGGCATGTACCATTAATAACAGAAAATGTCAGGATAGCACAAAAAGATAGAGACAAATAAATACCATACTATATTCTCATYTTACACTGAGTATAATTTGAAAATTATTAATTCTTTTTTTTCAAGCTTGAGAGAGTGTTGGAAGCTTGATGTGTATTTTTGAAAGTACTAAGCTGAAAATAATTAAATTCGAAGTTCTGATAAAAAAAAAACACTTAGTTTGCCTAAACACTTCAAGTCTGCAGGATAAGTTCCACAGAGGAAGAAAGTACTCAGACAAAATGAAGATTCATAGGCTTTAAACATCATTCCTAACATTTGCACCCCCTGTAAGACATATTTTGTCTTCTTAGGACATGCTAGCCACTTTTGTCCTCTTTTCTAAGCCAAAAATATTCCTTATTCCAACTCCCCAATCCCAAAGAGATTAGAATATTTAATCAAAATTAAATACTTAAAGGAAATAAAAATTGCTCATGAGACTAAGGCCTATTGCTACTGCGTGTCCTCATGTTTTTGTGGGGTACAAAAGATGACATCATAGCATGTTTTTGAGCAAGTGTTTTCCTCATGCCAAGAGAACTGTGTCTGCAGAGCAATCTCTACCCAATTCTGTAACTTTTATTGGCACGGGAAGGCAAAACCCCCTAAGATCTTTCCTTTGTTTCAATGCATTTTCTGCCTTCCTTACTGCTATAGACTGTGTTGTGACAGGCCTATTTATAGTCCAAAGAAAGGAAAAAGCACCACTGGAGGCAGGAAAACTAAGTTGGGAAAGAATAGAAGGAAGTGTGGCTGCCATTTAGCCAAACAATCTAGAACTAATTGAGCTCAAAGGAGCCCCAGCCTCAGTGAAGCTGCGGGGAGTGAACAGAGCACAATCCTGCTTCTCTCTCCAGAGCTCTGCCACGGCTGCTGAGTGGGAGCAAATTTGCTGGGAGAAAATAACTTCAGCATCTCAATACCCTGAGAGGAACTCTTTCAAAAAAGGAGCGTGATGAAAGTTAGGTACCTAACAAATTAAGGTAAGTGCCTCCTCCTGGCATTTCTGCTTGCTGCATGCTCCTCGTCTTTTCAGGTGTGGCCAACCTGGTAAACGAAAAAATAATGAGCTTTGGAGAAGGAATGGCATCTGACTTTTAGATAARGGTTTGGCAGGATGTCTGACTTTTAGATAAAGAAATCTGAATTTACTTATGGATTACTCAGAACTTTTCTTTAGCAAAAGAAGCTTTTGCCAATAAATCTGTAACATAACTTTGCTCTTTTCCTGACTTGTRTCATGTTCATCTTACAAACTGTGATTAAGTGCCAGAGAAATGTTATGGTAAATGTGTGACCCAAAGGAAAATATGATGTTGACTCTGCATTAGGTTAAAAATATAGATTTAGAGACAGAGGGAGGGAGAAGTATATGAAATACATATTTATACAAGATGTGTTAATATGGAATATATAACCATATCAAAATGTATATAATGCAAGTTTTGTGGTAATTTAGTTTTATGATGTACATTTGAAGGTAGGAACATAGCCTGAATTAAAGCATCTAGAGTTTTAGCATTCATTGACAGCTAATTTCTGTGTGTGTGCATGTGTGTACACAAAAATATACTACATGTAGCTATCAAATCAAGATATATTATTCATTGTTGCTTGCATTGCCATACTATGTGCTGCCATTCTGAGTCTAATTTAAACTGACAGTAGAATATGAGTGGAAATTTCTAATCTGCTTATTTCCTGSTGCTATACACAATATTATACTATCATGATTGAATGTGTAAAAAGCTCCATTTTAAGATACATCAGTGTACAGACTATATTAATTCCGTTGCCACCAAAAGTTGCCACCAAAAAGACAGACTTTTAAGATGGAAAAAATAAGTTTTTTTTAAGATTGTGCTGGATTTCTTTGTTTCCCAACATGTCTTTTGCACTTCTAACAAAGAAAATGCTGTTGTGACTTGCAGGCAGCAGAATAGAAGCTGTAGAATAATAGATTCAGGTTTTTCATCATTTTATCTTCTTTGAAAGATCTATGAGAATAACTTTTGTATTAGTCTCATCTGTGCTAGCACATTACCTCTAAGCATATGATAGTCAGATGATTCATTTGTTATACAGATGTTGTCTAGGATTAGCGGTTTGTGGCAAAAAGTAGCTGGTGAGTAAAAAGGAAGTGTGATGTGYTGTTATTCTACTGTACCCCCGGAGGATTCTATTATGTTTAGAGTCTGCTATTGTGAAGATAGCAAGGCAGGATGTCATCCATGTAGGTGAAAAGCCACGATAGGACAATTGTAAACAGCAGCAGTCGGCTGAAAATCTGATCCAGGGGGTGCCAAGCAGCAATTCCAATGAAGCAGATGTTAGCCARTGCTCGTGGAAAGGATCAGGCCTTTCTTTGTCTGGTTTCAAAGTGCTCAACATTTACAGTAATTCTCAGTTCCAGGAGGTTATGAGCCTGGTCTTGTGAAGACTAAAATGGCAGTAAAACTAGGAGCTTGTACAGATATTTGCAAGAGAAAGCTCTTTAGACTGCAATTTGAGTGACAAGCATAGCATGCTCTCATRCAGGTAACATTGCTTTCAATTTCAGAAACTGATTTCCCTGCACAAAAACTAAGCAGAAAGAGAAAATAATTATGTTTTAATTAAAAAATTTAAGAAGCATTGTAATTTCTGGTGTTGAATAAATACAATAATTTCCATGAGATTTCRGTAGCACAGTGACTGCAATACAACACTACTGACTGTAAGATTCAGATTTATTCAGGTCAGCAGCACCCTCCACATTATTTTAAAACTTCATACCACTGCATGAATGTAAAAAAACAGAAACCTTTCCTAAGCTATAAGAATATCATTTACAAATCAGCCAGTTACATTGTAATTATACAGGAAAAGGTCATAAAAAAAGGTACTGATGCACTTTCACATTTGCCTTTGGAAAAGACACTATAAATGGTGCTTAGAATTGCCTAATTAATACTCTTGATAAAAACACACACAAACAAAGCTTTGTTTCTAAACTGCAAGAGTTCACATATTCATGAGTTCAAAGTTTGCAAATGGAGCATTTTGTCCTGAAGATACAATCATTAGGRAAAAATCCTTCACAGAAACAGTGATTTGGCGTTGGAATGGACTGCCCAGGGAGRTGGTTGCATCACTGTCCCTGGAGGTGTTAAAAAAGACTCGATGAGGTACTCAGTGCCATGGTTTAGCTGATAAGGTAATGATAGGTCACAGGTTGGACTCGATGATCTCAAAGGTCTTTTCCAACCTAGTTTATTCTGTGATTCTGTGATTTCAGAAGGCCTTAGAAAGAAATTTACACCCCTGCACCTTGTAAAATCTTATTTCCTGCTAGTGTCTAACTACTCTGCAGGAGATTCTTTTTACACAAACATTTTTAAGTGTTCACAAGTACTAACAGGGCTGCAACTATTAAAGTTCCAAGTTTAAAATTAAATATGAGAATTTGATATACCAGAAGGAAGTTGAGGTTCACATGCTTCCTACCCTGACATTATTATGTCAGGTAATTAAAGAGGTTTAAGGTTGTCAAATAAATACTTCAGTCAGCTGTCCCTACTCTGTGGGCAGTGTGGATTTCTGGTTCCAGGAAAGCTGCCTGACTTGAAGAAAAATCACATGACTTAAAAAATAATGCACTTTGGGTGACAAGTCATGCCATGCTTTCCTCCAAAGCTAGCTCAGGTTTAGTAAGATTTATTATTCCTCATGCAATTGCTCCAGTGTAAGTATCTTAATTTCTCCCTAAGCCCTTATTCCACTATACCAGACWCTCTTACAAGGAAGCTTTGTGCTCCAAGTCACAGTCAGGCACACTCACATTATAGGAAAAAAAAGAGCAGATAATTACAAGTGTTTGGAGCAGAAAGGAAGATTTTTTGAGAACACATGTGCAGTCTACCATAGTCTCACTCAAAAAACAGAACCGGGGAAGAGGGAACCCAAAAAAAAAACCCAGTTAAAACACATTAAGAAGTCAGCGTTCGATATCGGACAGTATCAAAATAGTACTACAAAGAGRAACAGCTGTTCAACACAACAGAAATGTTAGTGTTAAAAAGTAATTTCTTTTATAATGTCTAAAACATTCAACTCATAACTATGTGCTGAATAACATCTTGACTCATGAAAATATTTATGCAGGTGCTTAAATTTAAGTATATGAGCAGTCCCATTGATTTCAAGCAAAATTATTTCAACAGGCTGATAAAATTTAAAGCCTGGCAGAGTCATTAGATCATCTAGTCTGACTTCAAACACAGCATATTAATTTTACCATTTCTCTTACCCAAAACCCAAAAGTTTGTCTGCTTACAACAGAACAATATGGATGTAGTATGTTCAAGATAAAAGTTTAAGAAGATCGTGATGTTCTACACGCATGAGTAGTGATCCACAACAGTGAGAATTGTTCAGGTTGACACAAATTCTTTAGCTCAAATTGAGTTAGATGTTGCTCAGGCTTTGTACCAACTTATTGCACAAGGGTGAAGGTCAATGTGCRTATGGAAGATGGAGTGTTTCTCCCTGAAGTCTCTGTGCTATCAGAAAAAGTGATTAACTTTACTTTGATTACTTTCCTACACTCTAGTGGACTAGAAAAGTACAGTTGCATAAGCAAGGAGAAATAAAAAAGCTTCTTTAAAATCAATCTTTATGCCAAAAGGCAGCTATATTTTTTTAGCTTCAGTTCTCCCATTCACCACWGGCCATGTGCAAATTGTGGTACAAAATAAGAAGGCACTGTTCATAAGCAGATGAAACAAATACACAAATACATCTAGAATGAATTTGTCAAATCTCTTACTTGGTCACAACCAGACAGTTTAAAAAGACTTCTTGTCTGAACAACAGATGAGAAAAAGTGGGAGACTTGACCTGGGGTCTCCTTTCCAAGAATTAGTAACAGCGGATTTCTATTGCATGAWCATACAGCATCAGAAGAGTGCTGTTGAAGGATATGTACAAGAGATGGTAAAAACGAAAAACAAAGAGAGGGAACAAGAAAGACTGTCTTGGAGTACAAGTCCTCTTTGTCAGTAACCGTGCAGGTATCTTCATGTCTTTGGTTAGCAACAACAACAAAGTACAAGTCCTCTTTGTCAGTAACCGTGCAGGTATCTTCATGTCTTTGGTTAGCAAAAAAAAAAAAAAAAAAAAAAAAAAAAAAACAAAAAAAAAAAACACCAAACCTATTGGCTTTCAGAAGTATTTTTTCTTTATCTTATCTTTGTCTGCTTCCTATTTACACTGAGTTCCAGGCTAGGTAATCTCCTTGTTAGTTAGTATAGTACTTCCTGGGAAGCACCAGGGTACCCTACAGGAAGGAGAAGCTTGTCCCAGCTTCTGACACTGGGGGGAAACAACAAACACTCTGCCTTATGCAGAGGTAGATTCAGTCCTCAGCTCTTCTCCAAAATCACTGCAGCAATTTGCTCTCATTTCTACACTGGATATCATCTCTGAAGTGTCCCTTCCCAACCTCCCCAGTAACRGCTGCAGACCCGTTTGTCACAATGGTCCCCAACAGACTCTGTGGGCTCAAGCAACTGCACGGTGCAAAACACAGCCCTGCTACAAGAGTTCTGTGGTGCAGCACCACACAGCCCCAGGAAAGTGAAAATGCCCAGTGGCCATTCTGTTGCCAACGTTGCAATGAAGTCTTGCCACTTGCTTAAGGCAGYAGCAATGTAGTGAACAGCCAGAGCAGTTACGGTGTGGTACAGAGCATGTGCAGTCTGCTCCAACCATATACCAGATCACTCTGTTGGTGGGGCAACGGGGAGGAATTTAAAGTCAAGCTAACAGGTCTGGTATTGTCTCACTATTTAATTAGTGACAGCTTACATTATAAAGCTGTRGGTCACTTGATTTGGAAAGAACAAAAATTAATGTGTACCAATATCTCTGTTCAGACAGCTCAGCATTCTTAGAATCCTTTATATTCTAACACACCTTATTTTTCCAACATGGTGTTCCATTGTTATTTTAGATTATTAYCATGCCATGGTTATCTTGGGAGGCTGGARAAAAAGATAAATCTTTGAATATCASCTCATTACTAAAGGGAAAAGGAAAACAGAAATAGCATTCAATCTCAGTTGAACTACAAAATATACTTCCTAACTTCAGAAATGAGAAGAGGCAAGGGAGTAGAGTGGATAAATGCTGAAGTCTTCCAAGCTGCTTGACCTTCCTTCTAGTCATAGCTAGTCTCTTCTTTCTCCCTTAAAACAAGGATCCTTCATACTKCCTTCATATAATGTGATTTTATACTGGAATACAGCCTACATGGAATTCTGGACACAGCACATTATTCTAATATAGTTCTATTYATTCACACAGATTCTATTAGAGATAACTGTCTTAAGCAATAATTTAAAACAGAAAAAAATATAAGAGTGGGATAGTGTCCTCACACAATTAAGAGAAATGGAACTGGAACGAACAACAGAGAAAGGCCCAAAGTCAAACCAGTGTAACAAATCCAGCAGTTATATATAGAGACCTTGGCCCCAAGGGGGTCTGTCACACACAAATATTAAGTGTTRTGACTATAATAAGCAAATCTCCTCACAACCAATGAGCATGGAAGCAATAGCCTCTCTCTTGTCTTTGCACTGAATACTTCACAGGGTACACAGAAGGCACAGATGGATGCAAATTCACTCATCTCAGAGTAAGCTTGGGGGCATGAACCCTGAGACATTTGCAGCACATCTCAGACAGGCTGCTGGATAACACAGTCTGACTGAGAAACAGGCAGTGTGTTGGACTAAGTGGAGATCATGCCTGACATGAGGTATTTGTGATCCATACCTTATTTTACAGKGCGAACATAAGCTTAAAGTGCTACTGTTTGCAAGAGAGAAGTGCACTAATTTTTAATATTTCRACAGAAACTGTTAAAAAGGTCAGTTTTTTTCCTAGGGAGAGGAAGGAAATAGGCTTGGTTTTTTGCTCTTTTGCTGGGTCTGTTACTAGACTTCATTGTTTTCACTCTTGTAATGTCAATGCGAATGGACTATGYCAACCTGCAATGTGGAATGTATTGCTTTAAATTGATAGTTAGATACTCAGTACCAGATTGTGCTGCCTCACTGAGGTACCAAACCAAGAGCCACTGTGACATCAGTGGTGACAACATGTTTATAAAAATCAATAAAGTGAAAAACTATTTTTCACTATTTATGAGTAATGCAAATCTGACAGATAACATTCTCTCTGATGTAACATTTGAGTGAAAAGCATTCTCAGAAATTATTTATACAAGAAAACGTTGAAAGCAGTTGAACTTACAATGAAGAGACAAGTAAAATGCAGAGAGCTAGTACTTGAGGTCAAACAGAAATAAATGCATTTTAAAACATATGTTCACTGAATTGAAAACTTTCTGTGTAACTGTGATTTCATTTAAAGTCTGAGAGAAGATATAATGAAGAACTATGAAAAAACCCTGATGTCATATTCTTGGTCACTTGCATTCATTTSCACAAACTATGGAACACATACTGGAGATTTTTAAATGGTAAAGGAACCACTGATTAGCCCAAATTTACCAGATGCAGAAAAGGCAACAAAAACTGAGAGCTGCTGTACCTTCTACATTACAGCAATGCCCCATCCTTGCTCAGCACATCACTCTCAATGAGGATGGCTGGAGAAAAAAACCTAGAGAAAAAA
>NW_026623237.1:399574-596855 GCF_030028575.1 Malurus melanocephalus
TATTCTATTCTATTCTATTCTATTCTATTCTATTCTATTCTATTCTATTCTATTCTATTCTATTCTATTCTATTCTATTCTATTCTATTCTATTCTAATCCCTTCCATTCCAGGCATACTGCTTCTGGGTTTTCCACTATGTAGTCCAAGTGGTTAGGAGGAAACTAAGAGACATCCAGAAATGGTGGGAAGATAGCCTAGACAACAAGCAAGAGGCCCTCTGGAACATGGCATGAGAAGCACTGAGGGCACAGACCATTGGCAGAGTGGCTTAATTCCCAGAAAATTCAGGAGTCACAGTAACAAGTGAAAAGCTTTGTCAGAGGCTTATAGCTGGGCTSAATGTTTACTAGGTCAACAAAAAARTCCCCCACTGCCTGCCATGATGCAACTGAGCTGTCAAAAGACATGTCTGTACTTCGTAGCCTAGAAGTTTTCTGTTTTTCAACTTGGCAGAAACATTTAACAGAGCACAATAATTCTTTTTCATCTGTTATTTTTGAGAATAGAATTGTAGGATATTTTACCTTCATTCACGAACTTAAAATTTCAGATGGGTACAGAGCATATCAAACTTACATTTATATAACTATTCTCTCATATGTTTAAACCACTGAAGGGCACTGTTTTCCAATGAAAAGCAGCCAGCAGCCTTGACTCTAAGCATTGCTATGGACTCCCCCTATGACATTTAATTCCTTATATAAAAGATGAACTGATTTCAAGGGTCATACCTAGGGATGCCCTAATTTCATAATTTAACCTCTCAGCTCTTACTTTCTGAGAGATAATATGACTACTGGGTGCACCCTTGGGCATGGAAGAAGAGGAACATTGGGCATTTGCAGTACTCCTGTGCCCCCTAGAGCATTACAGAACCTGGAATTGACTTAGAACGCTAGGGATGTAATACAGCTTATAGGTGTTTAAAACTGATTTAATGTAATGTAAGGTTGAGAACCTTATAWACAGTATTTTCAGCCGAATTTCCTATCTGTTATGCCCTTCATATGTCCTTTAGCTGGCAGCTTTGTGTAAGAGCTGTTGGACTATTTATAGCAGCCCCTTTAATTGCACTTTGGTATTTATAAAACATCCTGTCTAATCCAGCTTCCATGGTCTGCTTTCATTCACTTCAGCTGATAGTGAAAGCTATACATACCTGGGGCAGTGAGGTAGACCAGCAAACCAGGCAGYTTGTCTGTTAGTTTTGAGTTCCATATATTCCAAAAGGCAGAAGCCAAATGATAGGGCAGCCATTTAGGAAACAAATGTTTCAGACTTGCAGCTAGTATAACCTSACGTTTATGTCCACTAAGAGTCTTACATCCTCTTCCATAAATTCCAGAAGAACATGTTAACAGAAAAGAGACATTTCCAGGCAGCCCATAAAACAGAYGTCCATAACTGCCATATGCAGAATATAACTCCATAGTTCAAAATTCTGCACAGTATCTCACTGCTGTTGGGATAAGCTGTCAGTGATCAATTTCTAAATTAAAACACCTATAGTTAATTAAATTGCACATCAGCAAGTACAGACACAGCCAAGTACATCTGAAAAAAAAAAAAAAAAAAAAAAAAAGGAAAGAAACAACTGTTAAAAGAAGACATTAAATAAAGCTTCTCCTACAGCAAGGAGGCTCTTGATCCATTTATTCAGCATCAGTAAAAGCAAAAATCTTCCTGATCCCTACCTGAGCCAAAATGGACAACTGTTCCATTCTTTAGTTCTCTGAGGCTGTTCCAAAAGCTATCCATACTATTTGACATTAAAAATTTTACCTAACATGATACACATCCCTATCACAATCCAGTGCAAACTGTACTTAGTTTTTGTTGTTCCTTTTCAGCATTTCTTACATCTAATTTCAGCCTAAATCTATGTTCATCTCTTAGTTTTTATTTGAGGCATTAATCACAAAATCTTTTGAGTTGGAAGCAACCCACAAGGATCATYRAGCCCTASTCTTAAATGAATGTMTRTAGAGAAAAAAATGTACCTTTTCCAATCCAGTCTTTATGTGTTTTTTCAACAGAAAGAGAAGGCAGAATACTGTTCTGTTCCAAACAGCAAACCTTTTGTCATACTTAAGATGCTGTCTGATATGTGTAAGAACACACCACGTCATTTATTGTATCTGCATTAACTACCTGATCCTCTTTCGTATGTTGGTATTTCTTAAAAAACAAAAAACAAAAAAAAACCACAAAAAAAAACAAAACAAAAAAAACCAAACAAAAAAAACAAAAAAACAGGAAACAAAAGGAAAAAAGAAAAACCTCCACAAAATATTTAAGACTTCTGTTTTCAGGAATTACACCCAAATTATTTCTCTGTCCTGTTTCACAATGACTTCAAACTGTCTGTCTAGCATAAGCATAGATAAACTTTTTCCCATATAAACCACAGTTTATGGCAGTTTTTACTGAGCCATAAATAAWAATTTATTTGTCTACTCATTTCAGAAAGTAGAAAGGCTCCTTTACTTTTTAGGGAGTGTATCCCAAGCTGTTTGTGGACTATTGCCATCCAGTCACTATCATCAAATTATGCCCCTGTGCGGAGCATGACTACCAAACAAAGGCAGMGATCCAGTGCAGAGTGATGACATCRTTTTCTGTGCTATTTCAAATGGCCCAGGTACTACCAGTTTTCAATCAATTATACTAATRGGTGATGATAAATGTAAAAGAGTGCAGTTGATATTGCATAATCAGAGAAATTGAGGAAKTAAAAAAAAAATTGTATTYGTGRACAAGTAGATTGTTGTGGAACATATTTCAATCATTTTCTTCACTATAAACAGGCAGTAATTTTGTAACAAAGGTCGTAAAGAAATTTAGGAATAATTTTAAAGCTGCATGTAAATTTCTGTTGCCCTTGATTTCAATGTGTTCTAGGGGAAATGCAATGTCATTTCTCAAGCATAACGCCCTTGGTCGCTGGGCCATGCCCTGAAGAACAGCGAGCGCTGTCTCCGTTCTCCGTGAGAGGCCGAGTGTTCACACCCAGCTCTGGGCCCACCAGCCATGGCCAGGGCCACCCTTCCACTGGCCTGAACGCAAATGAACCCATTCCTCATGGGCTTATTGCTCATTTTTAAATTCACAGTTTCTACCACCTCCTATTTTACAGCCTCCTTAGCAGCGGCGCAGGCCGGCCACAGAGCCCCAAGCGCTGGGTCCCTCTCTGGGAGCCGCCCAGGATGACACGAGCGAGGAGCAGCTCGCTGAGGCGCTGCCCAGCCTGGTGGTGCCCGGGACACACCTGCAGCAAACATTCCATGTTCCCAGGCCTCCTCCTCTCCCTTTCCCGACCCCTTCATGCCGAGGGGAGCCCGGGCCTCACGCAGAGCTCAAGCCCTTGGAGCAGGGGCCGTACCGGGCTCCTTGGSCCCCCTGGCCACCGCCACAGCTTCCCACAAGCTGGGCTCGCCTGGCCGGCTGGACAGAGCTCATWCGAGGCAGGACTTGTTTCCCTGGAGTCCCGAGAAACAGGAGATACTCACAAAGGCAGGCGTGGGTAATTAGCACAAGGGTTTTTTGCCTGCTCCAGGCTGTGCTGGCAGCGCTGGTGGCTGCATGGTTTTGTAACCATGTGCCGGTTTATGTAATGTGAAGAGCTGGCTAAGGTCAAAGGAAGCAACCCGAATTACCCTTTGTCACTGCAGACTTGTCTTCAGAGGTTTGCTGGCTTTCACTGGATTTTGATAAATGGGGAATGACAAATGATAAATGCTGGCTAGAAATGCTATTATATTGTAACAGTTTTAACAACCGGCACCTGGCTCTGAGCAATTTCTTGATTTTGGTCAAAACTCTGTAGCAGCACCATCTGTTGGTGTAGTTTGCATTTCAGAAAAATGCCCTATAATGTCCTTTGTAATCCAGTGAGATTGTGCAGTCTCTCACAGGATTTGGACTGCTTGCAAACAATAAAATACCATGAGCACATCATATACTGAGGGATGGCAATTGCCTGTGTCCTGTCAGTCTTTCCAATTTAAGGTACCGCCAGAGTTTGAGCACAGTGTATCCTATATATGGGATGGGAATTTAAGAAATTCAGAAAATTATGTTTTGCACCTCACCCTCAAAATCCCAATGACTAYATGCCTTTGTCTTTAAATACCTAAGTGTCTTTAAATGCGTGACCAAGCTAAAGGGAATTAAGTGTAAAATCTCAGTTGAATTTCAGTCATGTACCTATCACCCTGGAAAATTCCATCTAAAACTGTTCCTTTCCTGACTTCAGTGTTTCTCCTTCATTTGTCCTACATCTTCCCTACACCTGGGAACATGGGGATAAGAATGCTTTTTGTCGTTATCTCTGTTTAGACTAATAGTCCTTACCTCAAAGGGTCTGTCTCAGTCTGATATACGTCTACCACAATGCAGCCCCATAATCCATGGCGTAAAAATGCCAGATGCTAAAATTAAAATGATCTCCAGTATTAATAACATACTCATCACTCTGCTGTCTGAACTCAAAAGATAGTGATGTTACCCCTTAAGTACAATTAATCCCCAAAAGTGGGATTGTTCACATATTTTGCATGATCAGCATAGTCTCCTATGGTGTAAAATACACTATGAATACAACAGTATTCTAAATTTTCCTATTCCTGTTTAAAYTCCCATATTAAAACACAGCAAAGTGTGAAGTAAAAAAAAAACCTGAAGTAATTAAAGGGGATGTGTTTAACTTTCCATTTGTGCTGCCCCTGCTGTAAGGCTTATCTACTGTTTGATGTTAGTCTTTAAAAAAAAAAAAAAAAAAAAAAAAAAAAAACCAACCAAAAAAAAAAACTCCAGAAAAACAGAAGTTATGGAGCACATAACACTGTGTTCCAGTCAAATGCTTTAGCAAAGGCTGCTGTTATGAAAAGGATTTTCTAATAGGGGGAATAATGATCTTCAGATTCTAACCTCCTGGCACGGCAGTGAGATTTTTCAGGAGGGGCATGTGACTAGTTAAGACACACAGCCCCAGCTTGAAGGAAACAGCTGCTCATTTCATGCTTTAGCACTTGGCAGCTGGACAAGGAAGGGTGATGTTTGTGTTGAATACCTCTGCAGAACCAAGCACAGTAAGTGATGTTCCCTGTTTTTGATTTTTTTTCCTAAACTGTCACTGTTTTCCTATTTTCATCCTAGACCTTTCGTAAAAAGGTTTCACTTGAAAGRGTGAGGCGTATTTTTGAAACTTCATTGATAAGCAGTCATTCATGCTCAGAATGCCTGTATTTTTCTGACCTGTGATTAGCAACAGTATTGTTTTCGCTCTTGCAGGAACAAGGCAGGCACGGTGTTTTGCTCTTATGTCAGCCAGGAAGGGAATATGGTGCTTATCTACTCAGATGATGGAGTGAGGAGGCTGTTTATGATGAYTCTATTTTCCTTTCTCTGTAGAGTTAGTCAATAGATAGAGATGCAACATGAGGATGGAGCAATTTCAGTGTTTGGCTTAGAAGTAGTAGTGTAAGGAATTGACAGAGGTCAATCCCTCAAAACTGTGTGATCAATGTGAACAAAGTTGCTTGTGACTGGCTACTTTCTGGGGGTGAAAAAAAAAAGGTAGAAGCAGAGAAATGCAGGAAGAACGAAGATGTACTGATTAAGATATTACTGAGTCATTCTGGATCACCATGMATAATTAGATTGTGAAGGTGGAAAAAATCTCTTCCCTAAAAAACAGGGAATGAGTCTCCTAAATATCTCCAAAATCTTAGTTCAATTTAATTTTGGATACTTGCATATTTCGTGGTGTTGCTTCATGAATGATTGATTTCCCTGTCTGGTAATTTTTGACTCTTATGATCTGAAGTTTTCTTTTAAAGCCAGAGTATAGGRTACATAAAAAGGAACTTTTGATCTATTATTTATATAGAGATGAATCCATTTTCTTAGAAGGAAGACATAGAGGAATGAGAACGGATGAATGAGTGATGGATCTTGATATGTGATAAGACTAAGGGATGCCAGGTGCTTTGGGGAAGGTTAAAGGAGGGAAGAGGTGGAGATCACTGGGGTCCTGTTGAGGAAGGTCCRAGAGTAAACACTGATAGCATGCATGCAGGCCCCCCTTCAAAGGTGGGGAGAATAAACTTTTCAAAGTGTTCTCAGATAAGAAAGAGAAACATTATTTCTCCCTAAAGACTTACATTTTCTTTTAAACCATAGTTTATACCTTTGACAGTTAATTAGAAATTTTACAGGAAAATGTCAATCGGTTTCAATTGCTGACAACACCAGAAGTCTTTGTGGCTTCCTGCCTGTTTCTGTCTCCAAGGATAGACGGTCTTTGAATCAAGAACTGAAGTACTCTCAGCATACTACAGCCCTCCCACAGGGATACCATGGAACACCACAAATGGAGCAGGCCTACAGGTCCTGAGGTGCCTGGCTTTGTGCCCGGAGCCCCTGGTCCCCTGGGCACCTTGGCTGCAATGGGGCCCCTCCAGCCTGTCCACATCTCCATTCTGTGTGGGGCAGGGAGAATAACTTGTCCCCTGACACTTTTTATTCTGATCCCAGAATAAGTTTCTTTTTCTTCCGAATTGTAGGAATTCTGCTTTTTGAGTAAGACTATGACATGGTGTGCTTGTTTCCAGACTCTGCATTTTGTATTTGTAATGAGTGTTCTCTATTAATCAAACTGTCTGGGACCGTTGAAGGACCATGTTTTAAACCCAAGTTAAACATCAAATCAATAAGAAAACTGATGTGAGTCCATCCTGCTGTAAATTCTTCTTCCCTGCTTCTCCACAACTGCTGTGCCMGCATTGGTGCAGAAGGTTGATGGAAAGCCACACGGCTGTGCACCACTGGGTTATGGGCCAGCTATATGTGCTTCTTGTGCAGCTGATTTTATTCTCAGGCAGCTCTGGGAATTAAGTGTAGTAGGAAAGAGATAAAATTATGATTACAAAGTAAACATTAGATTAAGACACTGTTGAGCTCACCTTCAGATAATAATGTCTGAAAACATGTTGTTACAGTGGTAGCTGAATTGTCTCAAAGAAATGTAGTGGGAGAGCTCAGTTTTGTGCCTTTATGCTACTGGTTATTAAGGTAATTTCTAATCAAGGAAAATAACTCATCATTTGGATCTGCAAAGTTTAAGACAAAAACCCCTGCTTTATTTACAGCTTCCAGCTGTCATTGCTATATCTAATTCTGAATTAACTTCAAGAGTCAGGACTAGACTTTTAAATCCTCTGTCCACAAAATGAGGAAAACTTGATCAACCTCACGAGACTCTCAAGAGTCTCAAGAGTCTCAAGACTATAATTGTGTCAGTCCTTGTCACCAACCCATTTTGGTAAGAATACTTAACCATTAAACACAGAGAGTGTACTTTGAGAAATAACTGCAGTCTTCAGACTCTCCTCACTGCTTTTCTTGTGAATTCTAACTGCAACATCTGTCACTGCAACACCAGTCATGAAAAACCACTGGATTTTGCACTTGAGCAGAAAACAGCCTCTGTACTACCACCCTTTTATATTATTTAWATAAATATAAAATATCCTGATCTCATAAAAAGCCATGCTCAGCCTTTTGAACATACACCCCCATTATGTTAATGTAAGCCAAGGCAGGTCTGAACAGGCRTGAAAAACATTAATTAAATTTCAGCATTTTTTTGTTTGGGGAAGTGCTCTGCCCTTGCATTTCCAATATGTAACTAAAATCCTGGATTTTTTTATTACATTGTACAGGAAATTGGGTAACAATGGGGACATTGCTGTCCCTGTGCAGAAGTCAGTGTGTACCCTTGTCACTGAGACCATCACAAGGTTCCTGTTAAATCTTTTCCCTTTACTCTGAGGAAATGATCAGGGCAGTCTGGCAATTCTGTGAATGGGTATATTTCTGCTCCATATCAAAACGTCTAGCTGAGGAGCAACTGCAGTTGTGCTAGTCCCTCTTTCTAGCTGAAAATGCCATTGTACCAAGAAGCCACTCCCAGGATGTTCCTGAATAAAGAAGGGAAACTGCTTTTTAAAATACTGTAGGGGYACTTGTGTGGTTTTCTTTTTATCTCAAGCTGTCCCAGCCTGGCTACAATACATTTGCACAGGTACTCTAAACAACTTGTGCTGAGTGTTTTCTGCTAGCCTTTTTAAGGTATATTCACTTTTTGCTGCTGAATTTGATTGTTTTTTCATGTTGGCCCTTTCTTGTAAGTCAGAAATAACAATGTTTKATACCTGAGAGTTTGAATCAAAGGCCTGAAACAAATTTTTAGGTCTTCTTGCTTTTGCTCTTCACTTATTTTGTCTGTGGTTTTTTTTTTTATTCAATATGAATAGCCAGTGCAGTAGTACTTTTTCACTAATAGGCTTTCATATTGGTATAACATATTTAAAAACCACCTGACCACCCAAATAGAAGTATTGTGAAAGGAGGAACTTTTCTCTTAAAAGAATATCAACTACTATTCTTAAAAGAATATCAACTACAAGCACCAGAAACATCAACAAAACAGACTTCCTGAGTGTAGTTCAGCTACAAAATTTAATCCTGCAAATACATAGGTATTTGCTGAGCTGAATTAACTGAGATCCCATCAGAAGCTCAACTAACCTCTAAGTGTGTATAAGGTCAGGTTCAACATGTGAGTGTGTGGAATACCCACAGAACTGATGTTTACAGCTCAGCAGAAAATATTATTACCCCTGAGAACTACTCTGGTTGTTTTGGTGGCCATCTGTTGTCTCACTTCTCTGAATAACTGTTCCCCTTGACCACATTCAAATAAGTGAAATGGTTTGACTCTCTCTACAGAGCACTCTCCCACCTGTGATTTATRCATATGCTCTTTACTAATGATCTGGGGTTTCTCAGGCAAGGGGRGTAGGCTTCAGCATCTCAAGAACCTGCCAGGCATAATAATACATGTGAAATTAGTGACACCTGAGCTATTCTTGTTCAGATACTTMATATATTTAGCTCCTGCAAAGAGAAAATAACTGTATCATCTTAAATTAACACAAATTTAATATTAGTGATTCAGCAGTATGTCTGCTTTAGACTACCACAGAAGTCATACCAAGCTTAATATACAGTAGCTGAGATACATACATTGATATTACGTGCTATGTATAGCAATACTTTTCCATATACAACACCTTCCACTACTGTTAAAACTTCCTCTCTTTTCAATCCCTTCTGTGGAAATCTGTTCCACTCAGAGCAGTGATGGTCTTGAGTGAGGGGGTATGGAGTGCAAGTTTCTCTAAGATGAATTTTGAAGTATATTTTGCTCCCCATGCCTGAAACAGCTTGCTGGTTTTCAATATAGAAATTGGTCTTAGAGACTAGAATTTAAGTAAGTCATACATGAGATGTTCGAATAGACTGGGGGCTGTACTTGCATGCTTGCTAAACACGTTGGTAAGGCTGCCTTTGACACATCAAGAAAGGCTGCGTGTATTCCTTGTTGTAGTGTTCTGTTTTTGTTCATGCTCTTTAAAAAGATGTAGTGTTTCTCCAGCTTAAACTCGGGTCTCAATAAATAGAATTTTCTTAATCTGAAGTAGCATTACAACAGATAGGTTCCCATTCATAACCCATAATTCACTTAGGACAACCCAATTCATCATCTCGGTTCTGGTTCATGTGGCATGCATTGATAAATGGTTTGTTTTGCAGCAATGCATTGTTTGAGCCCAGAGCTTGTTTGGAAATTTCTGGTGTTTCTAGTGAGAAGTAAAAAAAAACCCACTTATGCAAACACATAATTGATTGCCAGTGGGGAAAATTACATCAGAAAAAGTTTGCTGAATTAGGGCTTGAGTCAACTCACTGCCTGGATATAGTGATTTTTGTCATCTAAATCYGAGTAGCCATGACATTCCAGCCTTATCACACTGTTCATTAAATAGCTTCCTTAAAAGACTAATAATAATCTCCTTTGCTAAAGATGTCTTGCACACTTTAGTTTGCTTACTCATGTTCTRCGTTGCTGAATTCATGAACACATACTTCCTGGAACAGCTGCCACCCTTCCTAAAACTCTTGGTTTCCAGGCCCTGCCCTAATGACTGTCTGTATATTTTTATCTGAAGTAGGAATTGGGGCAGGAAAAAAAATTCACTTTTTTYCCCCCCTTCTTGAGTAAGTGCTCTTCCCCTTAAATTACCCAGTCATGCTCTCACTAGCTCACTGCCTGTAGACCAAGGAAACTTCATTATTTCATGCCACATGGAATTACACTGAGGTTCTCAGGATTGTAAGTGTCCTCTGTAGTCTCAGCCAAGAGAGTGTGAGATCTGCAATCCTTCCATTAACTGGAACAGTTGATCCTATATCTCTCATGCCTTTAACGAGTGTTCAGAGGTCTTGGAAAAAGAGCTTGTGCATCACAATGGCACCTATCTAGTATGGGATTGACATGTTAGGTGTGACTAAAGGATGCCTAACACAGACAAGGCAGAGAACTTTTGTGTGCAAAGATCTCTAAAGGATTTAGTACTGACCTAAGCAGGAAGTTTCTTGATGTTACTGATTCAGACTTTAATACTGAAACTGCTGAAAGAGTTTATAAGCTCTAGGCAGTCACCTTCCGGGGTGAGAAGGTGAGAAGTGAGAGACCAGGCTGAGAAACATACCCCTCGAGTCAGGCCACAGAATTAAAAGGGAGCCAGGATCCGGGCTCTTAATCCTTTTTTTGGATCTGGTTCTCAGCTCACATTGCAGAACTAAAATAAGAGAYGTGGTTTTCAAACTAATGTATCTTAAGTAAAGGCCCTTTAGCAACTTGTTCCATGTCTGTGTTTCAAAACCTTCTCCTTTTTGAATTATTGAACTGATTTAATGATACTGAATTAGAAATGGGTGTAAAATTTGACTTGAACATGGTTATCTGGGATACTTATAGAAATATAGTGCTTATAGAAATATAAATTGCTCCTGTATGTAAGCTTGAAAAGGACTGAGCTGATTTGAAAACCTGACTGCAACAGCAGCCAGTCTTTCAGTGCTAAATACTGGGTGAAGAAAAACAAGTCCCTAAGCCTCTAAATCAGCTTTTAAATCAAGACCTTCCCAACCCCTTCACYCTTTAAACTCCTTGCCTTACCTGATCACTTTTCACTTGACATTAGCTTCATTACATGAACACAGGAATTTTTTTTTTTTTTTTGCAATTATTGGAGTTTAGCAGATCTTTAAAGAAATTCTGGTAAGGTCCTTAAATTTGATAATTATATGCTAAAGAGTAAAGAGTTATGAGTGTCCTCTATAAATGCAAAACAAATATGTTTGGATTAATTTAATAAGAGTCTTTCAAGTTGCTTGGGATAGTCTAAACTGGCCACTGCAAAGGTGTTATACTACCAATTTAATAACTGACAGGATTTTATCTACAAAGCCAAAAGTGTACTGGGTGCAGTATTTGATTCTCAACTGTTACAGCTACAGCAACTGCTCTTGTTGCTTTTCAAATAATGGTGAATCTTTGGCATAAATGGCTTTAAAGAATTACAGTGCTATATCTTAAGACATGCACATTGTGAACYTAACCAATGGGTTTTGATACAGTTTGTTTTTCTGAAGTCTTATGGTAGCGATGTGYTCTGTGGCTGGGATATTTGTGTAGCTGCAATCCTGTGTTAAATATTCTTTAAAAAATAAATATGTATCTGCCAAAATAATATTAGCAATATAAAGATCAGAGTTACTTGTTTGAAGTACTACTTATTAAAGCAGGCACTGTAAGATGCYTTTCCTCTTTTTTCTTTGGGRKTTTTTTTTTACACTGCTCCTTCCCCTTTTTCAAGCTGTCTTGCTGTTCYGTGTATTTTTTTTATAGTGCCTTCTTACATTACTCTCTTTTTAAAGAAGGCATTTAACTTGTTGGCTGCCAGCTGTCTTATTGTTAGGAAGATATGTGGTTATTAATAAAACTCACTCTGTTCCAAGAGTTTGGATATAGGACTATAGGAACTGTGGTGGCACTGTTCTCATATCCTGTRCTCTGTAGACTCTGTAGACTGATTGTAAACAGTTTTAGAGATTTGCTGTGTTTTCGTGTTTGTACTAATCAGTGTATGTTTCTTAGTAGATTGCTTGGCAAGGAAACAAAGTTTACTCAGCACACTGATGGTTGCTTTGTTGCCTCGGAAAAAAAAAGTACAAAATCTATTCAGACACACTAAAACCAGCAAATAAGATCTTTACTGCTCTTCCCTGTTGAAAGCYTAGTATTTAAAAAAACTCTGAACTGGCCCAAGGAGCACTGTATGCCTGTGTTTAAAATAGTGTCTTTGCGTCATTAAGAAATCTGAAGCTGCTATTGTTTCACCCATCTTCCCAAGGGAAAGTCATAAATAATAAAGAGAGGTGAGAAACTTCTTATGTATTTTGATATCCACCATCTGCCGACAGAACTCCAAAAAGAAAGATACTGGCTCTCTCCTGACCTCCGGGCTGTGTTTTCACTCTAGCAGCCTCTTGCACGCCTGCTTGCCTGCGAGTSGTGAGGTGCTGGTGACCTGTGCAGCTGCAAACCCACAGCAGCASCCGAGACAGGCGATGCGTGAGAGCGTGCAGGAGCCTGCCATTTGCATGAGCTGCGAGGGTCACGCAGCAGCTCTGTCGCCGTGCGTGCCTGTCACCGCTCCCCAGAGAACCATTGCCATTTGCATTCTCTCCTCAAAGAGCAGCGCCTCTCAAACCAGTGGGCAGCCGCCACCGGGGAGAGAGAAGGGCTGCTGGCCATTAGCAACTGGGCCAGCTTCCCTCCTCSTCTGGGACCTGTTAACAGGTCTGTGGGGAAACAGCAGTTACAYGTGAACCATTTTCTACATTCATCAAAGGGAAAACAAAGGATTATCCGATTACAACTGCACCGTAACAGCCAAATGAGAGAAAGGAGCCAAAGCTCTGTCCTGCCCTCTGTCCTTTTAACTCTGTCTTGCTCCACCTCAGACATCCAGTTTCCCATTACTTAAGTCTCTGAAARCCTCTTCCTGCCTTTATTGTTTTGCCAGTTGCTGCCTTAAATTTACWGCACTGATAAGTACTTCCCAGGCTGTAAATGCGTGGTTGGGATATTTCTGAAGCCAGCCTAGGTTCCGACTGTAGTCACAGGAGGAAAGGTCAGCAAACTGCTCTCACTACACAGGGAGGCTGTTCCTCCCTCTAGGGTAGGTATAGATTGTGAGTTCATGGGGAGAGATGTGAGGGAATATAAGGGATAACAGGATTGGAGGAGGTAAAATGAACATGTACTTAACTTCCCCTTTTTGCAAGGTGTTACCCTTGTTTCCAGTAGATGTAAAGYAACTGCAGTTGTTCTTCAGCTTGGGAAAGGCCAGAAACCAGAAAGAGTGAGAAATCAAATATGATCRTTGCTGCTGGAAATGACAGCCGGTAAGTAGGAGATGTGGAATTCTCCCTAYTGGTATCTATGACTGCAGATAATATTTTTGTCTTACCTTGATACAACATAGCTGCAGAGATGGCCAGTAGAAGAGGGKGAGTGTTTTAAAATATTGGGGTTTGGGACATTTAGCTGTAATGTCTACTGTTTGGGTGACCAGCACAAGCTTGTAGAGCTTGGTGGGCTTGAGAAGCTCCATGTCTGCAATTCCTGTGGCATTGTTTCAAAGAGTGGCACAGATACCTGCAGTGTGGCTGTCTGCCAGKGTGGGGTCTAGAAGGTACTGTTCCATGAGCAGTTAGTCTATSGTAGGACATAACTGGAAATTACAGAATGATACAGAGTGAAAATGCTTCTTCCGAGGGAAAAMTTTATTTGGAAGCTGTGGTTTATTAAACAAGAGCTTGATGTGAAATTTTAATTTGTAATTGAATTTTAATACAAGTTTACATGCTCTTATGATTCCTCTTTGCCTTAAAATTGATTGAAAAGTTATGTGAAACTGAAAACAGTGCCGACTTCTAAAACTGTTGGAACTTTTGGAATATTAGATAGCTTGAAAGAAGTCACTACCCAGGGACTATGCTACTATTGAAAAATTTGGGCTTAGTAAAAAATAAGATATAACAAGCTTTGTGGTAGGTTTTCAATCTAAACATATCAGAAAGTCTAGGCAAACAGGGTCTAGGATTTCTTAGTAATCTAATTAATAAATAAGTGTGATTTTTCCAGCTTGTCTTTAAGAGAATATAGCTAAGAAAAACAATACTAAAATATTAGAATATTTTGTAACAGATATATGGCAATAAATATTCTTAGTTTTTTCTTTCAGAATTGAAGGGTTGATTACTTCCCCAGATGTCTTTTAAAATAACTTTAAAAATTGTTTTTTTCTTAGGCAGTTATATAACAGTGTACCCAGTTGTGAATATCTGCTGATAAAATTTATTTTAACCCTGRCTGGACTAGGTCAAAAAGCAGGCTTACACTTCAAAAATGCACTGTGCAAGTTCCGTGAATAGCAGAGGTAATTGCCAGGAGTTTCTTGGAAGTCTTACAGGCAGTAGTATATCTTGTARGAGGTATTGATGGTGTCTTGCTTGGCTTCTGAAAAAAGATCAAGTTAGAGTTTGTGAAACTCTTACTGCTGTTGCTGTCCTCTCCCTTGGTGCTGGAGATCTCTGATGTGTCTGAAGCACAAGGTTTTGTAGAAGAGYTGCATACCCTGGTGTAACACATGTTAATCAAATGTCTGATATTGGTAATTTGATTTTACTTTACTGGGAACAGCAAAATAATTTTTGTGACAAATCTGCTGATAATTACAGTTGGGAGCTTTCCTTCTTTTGAAAATAAACTAAAGTCTTCCTTAGCTCTCCCCTTTAACCTGATGCACTCTGGACAACTGTACTACTTTGACCCATGGAAAATGGAAGATGTCATCACTGTAGTATATGCAACAAACCAAGAATGTGTGTTCAGATTTTACTACAATTTATTAGCTGGAGTTAAAATTACAGAAGCAAATACCAACAAAGTAAATATAGGAAAAAATGTAGAAGTGGATGGGACAAAATAAAGCATGGTAGATAACCAGTACTATTAAATGCTAGCACTGCAATTGGGAATGAGACCCTTGTTGTTTTAACAAATTCAGTTATCAAGCTATCCATTATTTTAGGTGGATAATAAGGGAGAAAACCTGSGATGGTGGTGGTGGAGGGGTTCAKTTGTCTCTGAAATCACCTTGGTTATATTTCACAGAAAGAATGTTAACAAAATGCTACTTAAGCAGCTCAAGCCTTAATCAAGTGACTTTCTGATTACTGAAAGTATTTGGTCATGTGACTGTCCAGTGGCATTCCTCATGATTTCTGTAAGCTTCTCTTTTATGTTAGGTCAGCATGTAGTGTACTCCATATACTAATTTATTAACTCATACCATGTGGCTCTAATGTAACAGTTTGATAGTCCATGAGAGTGGATACATGTTCCCACTCTCTCTCTTACCTGTGGCCCATAGAAGAGTAGAGGTCTAGGGCTTRAAATGGTTTATAATACCTCTCTGTGTTAATGAAGTGACTTGTGAAAGTAAATACTAAGCTCAATGGAGCCTTTTCTCAAAGCATAATAAAATATATTTTGAGAATTTGYAAATTGAATACTTTTGTGCCAAGGCACAAATGCTCATCCCTTAGAGATCATACTGGATGTAAATAGCAAGGTTTTGGCAGCGGGGAGACTGCGRGCATGGCCTCTGTGGAAGGAGACCAGAGGCTGCCCTGCGTCAGACACAGCCACTTCCAGCTGTCTTTGCAAGGGACCCCATGCAGCTGAGCCCATCAGCTAAGTTGGTGACATCTCTGCAAAAACATATTTAAGAAAAGGCAGAAAATTCTGAGTGGAAGGAAACACAGAGAGAAGAAGGGAACGGGTAGGAGGAGGGAAGAACAAGGTAATAATAAGGTCAGAGGACAAGGAGGTGCTCTGTGGAAGAGCAGTGGTTTTATTGATAAGTTCATGGCAGAGCAAGTGCACCTCTGAAGGGACTGTGGCCCACAGGGAACCCCTGCTGGAGCAYAGGACAAGAGTGTGAAGGAAGCAGCAGTGGAGAGAAACTGCTGAGTACTGACCCTGACCTCATGCACTGCTGGTTGTCTCACCAGAGGGGATTGGCTTTAGCCAGCCACCAGCAGTGAGCATAYATCCATTCCCCTGTCCTATCCTCTTTTCAAACAGACGTCCCACTCTGTTGTTTAGTGTGTTTTGAAGTTCCCCTTTGATCCAAATAAAAAGTGAATCAAAGCAATAGGGTGCAGACAGTTGTTGTGGTTTATTGTGTAGCTATTATCTGAAGGTGTGCAGCAAAGGTGAATGAGTTCTGGGAAGTGGCATCAGATGAGCCCAAGACTCCCATACTTAATTTTCATTCCTCTTCTGCCCCCAGCAAGACTTGTATCTTGCATTCCTGGAGCAGTGCCACAATCTCTCCCTTGTTCTGTGTCCTTGCTCCACACAACAAATGCCATTGGTAAGCCAGATGTGCCATCCTGCAGCCAGCTGCATGTGATGGCTGAGGTCATRGGCAGTGGCATTTGGCTGCCTGACAGCCCGGCATCTCTGCCCTGTCCTGTCTAACACAGCTCCTGCCTGTGTCAGACACTGGAAAACTGACCCTCTGTGCCACTTGCTGTGAGTTTTCTAGAAATAGCCTTGTGTGTGCCATCATAAATAAACGTCTRCAGGGAATACTGAATGACTGGGAGAGAGTAAACTCCAGGAGCCACGCAGTAGGCAACCTAAGATCTGGGTTGATTTGAGCCCAAACAGATGTCTTGATTACACCTGTGTAGGGAAAGGTGCAGTCCCAGCTGGGATCATTATTATTATTATTACTATTACTATTACTATTATTACTATTACTATTATTACTATTATTACTATTATTACTATTATTGTAATTACACTAATGCATGTGGAGACTAGTAACAAGAAAGGGTCTTTGAGTGAGAGCCTCCACTCCATCTACAGGGTAGCAGATGAGCTCAGTCCTGAAGAGCTTGCCCTGCATAGGATTAAGGCAGAATAATGGGAAAAGGTGTAGCAAGGGAAATTACCCTTAAAGTTTCTCATGAGATTCATGATTTCTTCTTGGCTTCTTTTCTGCATACTGCTACTGATTGGATTTCCCTGTTGAGCTGCTCACTCTTAACACTTCTCCAGCAGCCAGGTGGAAGCTGTTTAACACAAACATTTGCTGATGTGTTGTGTAGGCTTGGAGGAGGGAAGATGAGGGGAGGTCTGGCTTACTTAAAGCCCCAAGAATGCCCTAATCTTGTAAGGAATATGAGTCTTCTGTGTGCAGGCCTCTGGAAATTTTATGGATAAACTGAGACACATAAAGATTCTTTTGTGTCAAGGTGGGACTGTTTGCATGTGCCTCTATTTATTGTCTTTAAGTAGAAGGAAAATAGCCCACTCTTCATAAATGGAGAAAATTCTACATGTATGTTTACTTTGGCCTGGCTAAAAAGCTGCTTAAATTTAATTGTGTTTAATAAATTTACCCTGTATGTCAAATTTAAGCTATTTAAAACTGACTTATTGAATTAGCTTGCACCTGTAACTGATAAAACTTGCTTGAAATCCACGTCAGCATGCCCRCATGGGGATTTATACAGCCTTGACATTTTAACATTATTTAAACTGCTGTAGATTGTACATGTGGACCTCCCCTTAGTAGCCTCCAGCTGTAGAAGTGATGTCTTTTGGCTTACCTAATTACAGCAGCCAACATTTAAACCTTGGCCTCATGCTGCCAACATTTAAACCTGTTCACACCGTTTGGTGTTTTTGCATAAGACCACGCATTTGCTGGCAGGGTATCCTGACCACATCTGTCTCAAAAGTTCACAGCCTACATACTTGTTTTAAGTAATCTATCAAGACAGTCCACAACAGCACCATCTCAAGACTTCCAAGATGCTGAACACAAAATGCAATTACACTGCACAAAAGTATTAAGGAAAGCCATCTGCCCAAATTAACTGTGTGCATGTGGCAGTTGGGGTGTTGGCAGGATTTTGAAGGACCTCCATGTTTTGTAGTTTAGTCCATGACAAACTTATAACCTTTGAGCACATCACTGCAGATGTTTCTGCATTCCCCCTAAGGAGGAAGTGTACATCCCATAATAGAAATATTTAATAAAATGAAGCATGACATGCCTGATAGCATGACTTGGTTCATAGAGATATTATGGCTGATATTATGGCAATATTATTTRTATTGGCTTAAAGAAGGAGGTCCTTTTGACAAAGCTGTTGGCTTTGAGTGAGTGCTTAGGTCTATGTTGATGGTATTGCTGCTGTTGCAGTCTTCACCCATTCCCAATTATCCCCTGAAACCCCTTTYCAGCATTTTTTGGGTTACCAGCAAGACTTACAGGGGAGGCTGCAATTCCCAAGTGGCCTTATAAAGARATGAGATGGGATGGCAGGGGAGGATTGTGTGCCTCCTGTGTCCTTAATAACCTATGTTAATCATAGTAAACCCAGTAGGATTTATCATTCCATTATAAAGCAAAAAATTATTTATCAGTTTCACTGTMGTGTGCAATCATTCCCTGAAACTACTGGATGGCAATAAGACATTTCCAGTTACACTGGAAAGCAGCTGGGGTCAGAGGTTCTCAAGGTTATCTTTATTTGSAAGTCCAACTGTACTTTTGGCAATCAGTTTTTTAATAATATCCACATATTTCAAATGCTCTTAATTATTTGTACATAGATAAACCCTACTATGATTTTATTTTTATTTTCATGCCTTTCTTGCACTGAACCATTGACAGGATATAGTTTATTTCATTTACGTAAATTTAGAGTTGTATTTTAGTCATCCATATTTACAAGTGCTGGTGTGGTTGGATACCATTGTGGCAAGATACAGACAAGTCCTTTATTGTTTTAATAGAACAGCAGTGCTCAATCACACAAATAATGATGTAATGGTTGTGGGGTTGGGAGTGTGCAGTTGAAAGATATCAGGTTTTGGCTCAGACCCTGTCAGCCAGTTCTTCACTTGGTAGAAATGTTTTATTCTCCTTTCAGAAGCATTATTATATTAGTGCTCTGACCCTTAGAGTCATATAGGCTGTTTGGGAGGACAGCCCTGTAATGTCAGGATCTAGGTGTCTGCTACTTAAGTAGTTGTATAATTGAAGAAAAAACCAAAAACCTTCAATTTTACTCAGGGCATTATTTGTTTATTACCATATGGTTGTCTTTATACTCTTGTCAGTGGAAGACAAAGATGATACTCTACATCCATTGTGGAGGATAGGAATACCAACAAAACTGAAAAGCCAGATCAAATCTCTTCCACTCCTACGTTTCCTGCTCAGCAATTTTCAAGTGTTAGACAGAAAATGCAATAGCTTTTCCCCTTTAGTTTTCTGAAGACCTGATGAAAACGTACTTGGAAATGGAAATTTTGGAAGAAACCTTAGTCAGATGAGCCTGGAAGAGCTAGATAGCTGGCATTCTGAAAATCACACCAGTAATTTAAGCACTCAGAAAAGTATTTGGGGATGGTGAAAAAGGACAAACATGCCCAACTGGGATTCTTGCAAAGGTGAGGTGTTTGAAGTTGTGATCTTGAAAAAACACCGTACAGCTGCTGGCTAACTCTGAAAGTAAACCAAGCAAATGCTCTGCTTACTCTTTTTCACTTTAAATCCATAAACAGTGTTGGGTAGAAAGACTGACCCTAGGGTAACCATGGCTCGTGTGGCCTGACCAGCAGGTTAGAGAGCCGTGCATTGCCACATTCTCTGGTTTGCTTCAGAAAGCTTTGGGTTTTGAAGGTAGCCCAGCTCTAGCAGGAAGGGTTGAGGCTGCCTATTCCAGCCCCAGAGCCAATTCTCAGGACACCTCCTGCTACAATGCCAAGTGCAGGCTTAAAGTCAAGCCCCATTGTGTACCCACCTCCCCGTTTTTCTTAACTGTGTGCTCTGTTTACTGTTGTGTGTAAGTAGTTTCCCCTCAATTCATGGCAAGTAGGATCTCTGTGTGCCTCCTAAAAAAACAGACGTGTTCCTTCAAGAGGGGGTTCTGCACCACCAGAATCAGAGGAGGGTGCTTTCTTCCATCTAGGAGGAAGGAGCAGCACCTCTCTGATCAAGTTTCCTGTTTGCTGACTTGGGCTGTAGCATTGTGTGTGCACTGACTGGTAGAAACCCCATTCAGGCTTACGTCCTCCAGGGTCCTCTCAGTTTCAGGAAAGAGYGTGTCATGTCTAAATCCATTGCTGGATGGGACCAGAAAGAACCTGACTATAGGAACACATGTAAAAACAATACTATAGAATCGTAGAATTTTTTAGGTTGGAAAAGACAACTTTAAGATTGTCAAATCCAACCATTAACACTGCACTGCCAACTCCATCACAAAACCATGTCCCTAAGTGCCACAACTTCACATCTTYTAAATGTGTCCAAAGATGGTGACTCAGCCACTTACTTGCCTGGGCGGCCTGTTCCAGTGCTTGGCCACCCTTGCAGTGAAGAMGTTTTCCCTAATATCCAGTCTGAATTCTTCCCCTGGTGGAACTTGAGACCATTTCCTCTCATTCTGTTGCCYGTTGCCAGGGARAAGAGGCTGACCCCCAACKGACTGTGACCTCCTTTCAGRCAGYTGTAGACAGTCATAAGGTCTTCTCTCAGTCTACCTTYGTTCAGACTAAACAATGCCACCTCTTGCAGCCACTTCACATAGGACTTGCATCTTTGGCTGAATAGAGTATTTTGAAGATCTTCCAAGCAAAACACTGCTRCATGCTTCAAACAGCCTCAGCACCACAGGACTCTGAGTGGAGGTCTATAGACAAGTGTCCAATGCAGGACACTTTTCCGGGTGCTGAGAGGCAGTGCATTGTGCTGCTAGAGCACCCCTGACCAGTCAGTGGTGTCCTGAGTGGATCTGAGGTGCAGGTGGGAATTAGCACAAGCCAGCAATGAGCAGCTTACACATGCCAGCTCTGCTTGGGAGGTTAGGAGACTTCACTGATGGAGCTGCAGGTCAGTCYGGGCATGGCTAGCTCAGTAGTGCAGACCTACCCTGAATGAGCAGAAATTTCTCCTTTTTCTGGGAGCTGGGAGTTGTGTCAGGGTGCCTTTTGCTGCAAAAGGAGCACACCTGCCTGTGTTGTGGGTGTGAGCTGGCTGGCTGAAGCAGCACCAGCAGGGACAGTAAAGCTGCCACTGCCTGGTGTCCCTGGGTGGATGGCCCACAGTGGTGTCTGCAGGGCTGCAAACAGACAGAAACCCAGCTCAGAGCACTCTGTGCTCTTTGTGACACTGGCCACTGGGAAGGGGGTCAGGGTAGCTTGAAGAATGCCAGTCCTACCAGTTTGCAGTGCAAGGTCTGTGATGTGGTGGGTTTGAAAAACTTGATATTTGTGGATGAATTAAAGCAGGTACATAGTTCCTCAGTGCTTTGCATGACCAGCATTGAAAAGTTTATGTTATGGGCAAGGACTTCTGAAAATGAATTTCCCAAATTCCTGTATTGTTTCACTTCAATGTGAAACAAGAGTTAGTTCTACTCTTGGCATTTTTTTCCCCAGACAAATTGCTCTATGTACTYGCTCGTCACATTTCAAACACTTGGCGTGATCAGGCAGCAGTGGGACTTAGTCACAGATAGATAATGAAATACTGATTTCTTCTCTTCTTTAAATATAACCTGTAAAATTACTTCTGAAGACTTGTAACAGAGTATACTCTGTGCTTCAGGTTAACAGATATCTGATATTTAAATGCATGGTAGATGTATAAAAAAATTTAGAAGTTTCTGCATGTGTTCAGCTTTCTGTGACTGCCCAGCTACTGTGGGAAGGTTTATTTTATTTTAAAAAATGTTCGGGCTGATCTCAAGGTCCTTTGAAAAATTGCATTCTAGTTTAATGTTTGCTATGAACTTCATTAAACACTTTATGTGGTCTGTGTCAATTTAGACCATTAGCATTATCATGAGCCAGTAACTTCAGGGAGAAAAAAATGGTTGTGCTTAAAAACATAAAAGCAGTTGTTAGCAAAAAGTGACTTATCAAGTGTAAACAGAATGACTTCAACAAAATGTGCGTCAYAGTACATGCAGGTCCTCATTTGCCATCTGGTATCTGTTTCATGACCCTAGCTATGGATTTATTTTGTGCTTGTGGACAAACAATTGGACAATGCTTAGAAACACAGGCTGGAATGCAGGCAAAGCTTTTGGCAATTTTTCACATGCTCTGTATCATATGGGGAAAAGCAATTCATAGAAAAGATGAATTGATCTGTAAACATTGCATCCTGATAATTCTTCCWTATAGTCATGTAATTATGATTTCTTTTACTTTCTTCAGATTTTCATTGAAGTCCAGCTAAGAGTGCAACCAACAAAATAAAGTGAAAAAGCTGGRCATCTGAAGAAGCATCCTTCTACTTGGTGAAAATGTCTCTTATTTTTTGACAACGATTAAAAGACAATGGGGTCAAACACTCTTGGAAAGGCTGCAACATTAGATGAGCTTTTGAACACTTGTATTGAAATGTTTGGTATGCTCTTTCAATATTTTATTTTGTTGTTATTGAAATTAATCTTTTAATATACGTCCTGCTGTTCTCTGGTTTAGCCAATCTTTCTCTTGGCTAAGAGCGTTTCTGTCCTGTAAAATTTTCCATGTTTCAATTTGGCCCAGAATCATGCAAACCAGAATTTTAATCACATGCATACTGGATTAAATTTTCTTAATACAGATAATGCAAAATTGTGGGTATGGCAGTTTTTAAATGCCGGCCTTTACCAAGAGAAATGTTTATATGAATTATTCAAAGAGTTATTTCTGGCATTGGCCAAAAGCACACCTGTGGTTTTGATGAGTCATTTTTTTTAAGGTTTTCCAAATCATCATGCAATAATCARCAARAATATGACCTAAGGCTCATGTAATMTTTTTACTCTTAYTAAAATGTGATGTACCAGGTCTGAGGGAAAGAAGTGATGAAAAAGACCTTGRTCCATTACACCACAAATCATTACACATATCACATTGCAGTCAAATGAGTTCATGGATGGGCTTAAATGTTTTCATTGATTCACAAAGCTACATTTAGATTCTCTTGAGATGCAGAATGGCTTTTAACTGGAATGAAGCACTAATTTCTTTTCCATGTGGAAACAAGTATCTAAAGGTGAGAGACATTGAACAATTGATGGATGGACAGACCTGCTACCAGCTGCAGTGAATGCAGTGAATCCCTTGCATTCATTTCTGTAGACCATCAAACTTGTTGTTCTAGACCTTAATTACAGAATTAGCAGAGTCTATGCACTTGCACTTGCTGTCTGTTGGCAATAGTGTCTCTTCTCATACACACACTCTCTCGGCAAGCACAGTTCATGTGTGGCTCCTRTTTCATGCATCACATCATCTGCTGTCTTCTAAAAAAAGTGACAGGGAATAATCTAACATTGCAGTTGTTGGGGAAGACTGACGGTCAGCCAGCCTGTCAGGGAATAACTGTGCAGTTTCAGTGGCCAGCCTGCCTCACACAGACAGGGGTCTTTGTGAGGCAGCTGGAGATGGGACCTTGGGCACAGATGTAGGTACTGCTTTAACTTTGAGTTCCTTGAAGCAGATCCATTTTTTAGTAATTTAACTGCCAACTTAAAGCTATAAAGCTGTAATAAAAGATGTATTGGAAGCAGTTGTATATAAATCATCTCCCCACCCTCTTGATGGGTTTTGTTCCTTATATTCCTGGCACTGTCTTTATATAAAGTTTAGSATAGTGCTGTAAATGCCCTATTTTTTAACTATGGCCTGTTACCTACATTTGGGATTTGGGTTTTTTTTTTCATCTGTTTAAATAACTGTCACTGCATTCTAGTAGTAGATACTGTTCATGGAGCATTTTTGTGCTCTGGTTTTCTTTCCTACCTCTTTGGTAGGTAATGAGCCAACATTTCCACTTTTGATCCTTTCTGTCTGACTATGCTTGAAGAATAAAAGCTTTCCTCCATTACAACGGGGTTTAACTCATTGTTTCTCTTTTGCAGATGACAAAGGAAACCAGTGCTCCAGCCATTTGCCAAGAACTTTYCTTTTAATGCATCGGTGGTATCTGCCTTCGACAGAGCTGGCTGGCAAGCTGCTGTCCACATATCCTTTCACAGAGTGCTGCAAGTTGGCATTACAGCATCCAAAGCAGATTGTTTTTCTGACTCCTTRTAAAAATGTGCCAATTAATTAGTAACAAACAGAGTTTAGAGGCGAATTTTTCTTCAGCCTAAAAGGTCAAAATTTGTGAGCTTTTTTATGCTCACATAAAGACTTTGCAGGCTTTTTCTGTATGTACAAGAACGCTGATATTGCATTAACTTTGAATAACTGCAAATATGAGGCCAAGATAACTTTTCAAGTGTATCATAGCAGGTTGGCCTTTGAATATTATGAATTATCAGTCATATCTAAGCACCTAYATGTCATTTATTCCTCTTATTATTATACTTCTTAATATGATAAGTATTATCATATTTGGTTAGCCTGGCAAGAAACCTTTCAGCAGCAAATTCAGAAGAGTAGAATAGAGGCATTTTTTATGAGGGTGGGGAGGGGGAAGTGGCAACCAGAAAATACTGTCTGTCCCCTACAATGCTGTGAAAGTAAATGAAATATCAGAGGCAAATGTGGTTATCTCTGGAGAAAAGTTTGATASTTTTTAAAATTCAGCTGGTCTGGTATCAGTCTCCAGTGAATAAAAGCATTGTGAATCAAGGCACACAAAGCTTTCTTTAGCTGACATACATATAGAGATGCCGATGGGGAGAACTGCAATGAATTCAGATTGAAAATCTGCTACTTCATGAGGTAAATGTGCTTCCGGTCCTCAAGCATTTTTGTTTTATGGTTCTGTTGATACTCTCAATGTAATATTGTTTGGGTTTTTTTACTTGGTCTCCATTGTACAGCAAACTTAATTTCTGTGTGTTGAAAACAATTAAGTTGAGCCATCCAGCTTTTAAGACACTTAACTGCACTGAGCTAAAAAGCTGACTGAAAACTTGTGCTGTTTCATCTGGCTCACAGATGTGATGCCTCTCAGAGGAAGACTAGTTCAGTGCCACACAGAGAAGAGACATTTTCTCCAGGTGTACCATAGTGTGGGAGGGGGAGAATGTCTCTGGGCTGCAGACTGCGGTTCCTGCAATCCCTACATAATTTATGACAGGAGTGTGTTAGTGATGCTGAAGTTGTTGCAGGTTGGRTGTGCTCCAAACCTTGCACCAACTGCACTGACCTTGTTTACATGGGAAGGCTTTCATGTGTTGGGCTATTCTAATGTAGGAAAATTTCCCTGTAAAGGGGAAATTTTTAAGTAAATATGACAAAACCTGCTTCACCCAAACAAGTGCTTTTTCCTCCTTCCTCTGGATGAAGTTACATCAGTGAGAAGAAAAATGAGGGGGGCTATGGAAGGCAGGACTGATAAAGCCTTTTCCACCCCCATTACACAGAGGAGGATGCTTACATGGTTTACCTGTAAGGTTACATGGCTTGCATCTGCTTTACACAGTAATCGTTGAAGAACTGCCACTCTAATTTACATTTTCATTTTCATGGAAAAGTCTTTCCTGAKCAGACAAACMRTTGGACAGGGACCGAATGCAAGTGYTCTTTGGGTGTCCTGGCAGCCTGTGTGTGGTTTTTGTGTGTGTCACCTGAGAYATCACTTYAATTTTGCTTTTAAATAGAATGCTKCTTTGTTGTGCTATTGTGAGTTAAGAAAAGAAAATTAAAAGAAAAAGTGAGCTTTGCCACTTCACTGTCACAGATAATTACAGAAGCTGAGATAGTTCACTCTCTTTGTCTAAGGAACAGTGGATCTGAAATAAGTCCTACTAAAAAAATGTGCGTAAAATACAGGCAGCCACTGATTGTTATACCTGACTCTCTGGGCTTCTCTTAACTGTCTGTGGATTTCAGATACTGGATTTTGGAATTTCCTGCGGAGTTTAACTTGGATCTTGGGCTGATTCGTTTGACTGAAGAGTTTCAAGAAGTAGCCAGCCATCTCGGATATGAAGATCACATCCATCTTATTGATATCTCAAGCATGTAAGGATGCCATGGGCTGCAATATCTTTGTGTCTGGAACAGCAGAATTCTAGTTCTGTACAAAATATAAAAATATTATGGGCCATCTTGGTCTTGAGAGTGCAAGAAAAGCACTTGCAAAATTGTTTTTAAATTTGAAGCTACTAAAAATTTGAAGTAAAGTTACACAGTAAAGAGAAGATTCCTATCTGTATGTGTTTTTCATATAAACAAGAAATAAATTCTTTTTCTGACAAAGCAAGTGCCAATTAAGTGATTAGTATTACTTTTTTTCAGTAAGTTTTCATACAGAATAACAATCAGCATAGTGATTAACATGCTGTGTAAATCTTAAATCTTCTCGGGGGAGCTTTCTTGTCCTGTCATCAGTAATCTGTTAGTTTTTTGTAATATTTTCTATGATTTAACTGGAGAATTTTCAGCATTCACATTTGTAATTGCATTGTATCAAAACGAATACAACTGTCAGTTCCTTGACAAGCTGATCACTGACATGCCTTTGCATCCCATCTGATATTGTAGATTTTCTTTTAAAATATGGCACATAAATAGCATTTGGCTGTTGCTGTTCCATTACTTCAGGGACCTGTGGACTTACAGAGAAAAAATTAATGCTTGATGTTGCTCAAGTATATTTTTGTGCTGTATCAGGATTTGTTGTGAACTGTYCTTTTATTTCCAAAGCATCTTTAATTATGGCTTCCTGTATCATGGGGAAGAATATGTTGTCCTTTTGTTGTGATAGAAACCTGCTATTTTTTATCACTTGCAGTAGTGCATCCAAAATTCAAATCTTCTGTTATTCTCCTGAACAGATGTTACTCTAAGTGATTGTCATGTGTTGGATGTCACAGACCAAAAGATTCATGGTCCTTCTATGGTCAATTTTGCACGATATGTTCCAACTCTGGGCTACTTTGACATGTACCCAAACAGAACTGAGACTTATACCTGTTCTATTGCAGTCCTTCCTATGACTGGATGAGRAGAGTTACACAGAGGAAGAAGATTTCCAAGAAAGGAAAAGCCTGCCTGCTCTTTGACCATCTGGAGCCCATTGAGCTAGCTGAACATCTCACTTTTCTGGAGCATAAATCTTTTAGGAGAATTTCTGTAAGGAGCTCACAACTTTGTCACTTGCAATTAGGAGTCTGTCTTTAAAGAGAGTTAGCATGGTTTCACATTTTATGACTTTTTTCTCAGTGTAGTAGATCTTTATACTTTCTCATATGATATACATAGCYGTGCACTTCCTTGATCTCTTTCATGATTGATGATTTTTGGCACTGAGGGAAATTCAGGCACAGTTGCTTCTTTTCACAGAGGGTTGTACAGAGACAAGAGGCAAAAGCAGATGAAAACTAAAGTTGAAGCTAAACCAAAACAAATGAGTAAGACAAATGCCAAAATAAATGCTGATTTCTGCTGGCACATATCCATTTGAAAGGCTCACATGATGTTACTGTATCGGGTCGCAAACAGAAGCAGCAAGTTCTCAAGATGACAAATGAGACTTTTTAAAAAATGTTTAGGAGCATGAGAGAAATCAAACTCCCAAACTACGGAAAATGTATGAGTTTTTTCGTTTGTTTCAAGAGAGGAAGGAAAAGAGATCAATGAGAAGCTGAGACCAGTCTAAATAGAATCACTTTTGATGTCGCTTAATAATGTTCAAAGGTTAACTACTCTAGACTTCAAACCATGGGAAAACACCCTACTGTGATCTATGCAAGGCTAACCTTAAAGAAGGAGGGAAGRACAAGAAAAAAGGCATGGATTTCTTGTTAGACTTAAGATGCATTTTAATTCCTTTGGGGATTCCAGGAAGAATATTCAAAGCTGCAAGGAATTTTCCTTCTTYTTCCTTTCTATTTCTAGCTCATCTGTTAATTCTTAAGCTTGAATTTTGCTGTCAGGGATGACTCTCTGCAATCAATGAGAGTTAATTAATCTTGTTCTTCAAGTTCACGCACTACTTGTTCTCTCAAAAATACGATAAGTCTGAATTCTGTATTTGGTTTTACCTGTTTAAAAAGATGTGGAAGAAGGAAGGGCAGCATTACTTATAACAAAAAAAAAAAAAATCTGAACACTGAAATACTGTTTATCAGCAGCTAGGAGATAAGCATCTGCTGTGTTAGAGSATATACCCTCGTATGTTTTTCTAGCAGGCAGGTTTTGATCAGCTAAGATCAAGAAACCTGTCTTGGCTGGCATTGTTAGCAACTCCCTACACAAGCTGAATTCATGTCACAAGCTACTGGAAACCTCCCTTTAAAGCACAGCTGAAAAATGTTTTTCAAACATTTAGGGAAATTTAATCTTTGGGATTCTATAAAGTACCATGCTTTGAGGGTGTCAAATAAAACTATACAGAATAAAATATGTTGAGGAAATAATGGGAAAGATAGAAGTTGCAATCATGCCCATCATGCAGGCTTCTACAGTTCCTGACACACAAGCAAGYTGTAAGTTGACATTTAAGGAAAAACAAATCAAAAGCAAAAAGCTTTTAAGGAAGAGCTGTTGTGCAGCAGGGTCTGCTGACCCTGACTCATGGTCAGTTTCTAAACAAGAAGAGCTTTAAAAAGAAAAATTGTATCAAAGTTTCCATTTSACTCTTCAGTTGTCCATCGTTGTACTGAAAACACCTTTCTTCTGTTAGTTCACAGACTACCAAAGCTATGTGATCCATGGCTGCTTGGACAACAATCCTACTTTGGAGAGATCTATTGCTTTATTTAATGGTATCTCTAAATGGGTTCAGCTCATGGTTCTCAGCAAACCCTCACCCCAGCAAAGAGCAGAAGTAATCACAAAGTTTATCAATGTTGCACAGGTAAGTCTCGCAGATGAGTCTTTTTCTTCCAGTATAAAGCAGTAATACAAATGGAGATTGCAGTAAACAAATCAGCTGATGCTCTTTGTGTTATTTACCCAGTAAACAGCCTGTTTAACATCACTGGAGGTTATTTTTTTATCTAGCAGGCATAACGGTACAATAATTTTTTTTTGTTGTATTCCAGTTGCCAACTGTCACTATTGTGTGTTTCTTCCAGAGCTAAGCTTATTTAAAAAAAAAGAAATGCTGAACTATTCTGTGCCCTGGTTTAGTGATTTCTGTTTTAGTTGTGATGGGTTGTCTCCTTAACTTGCTGTGTGTGATGCTGAATAGCCACTACTTGTATTTCATTAATTTCTAATTATTCAWTATTAATCTCTCCTGCAGAAGCTCCTTCACCTCCAGAACTTCAACACACTGATGGCAGTTGTGGGAGGTCTGAGCCACAGCTCCATCTCTCGCCTGAAAGAGACCCATTCCCATCTGTCTTCGGAAGTCACAAAGGTATGGTGGAGTCCCGATGAGTTGAGCTGAACATCACCTCTTTGAGGTCTGATGGTTCTGCAGTGCTGGTGTCTCACCAGCACAGTGCTTGGATCATGGCAGGGCATCCTAAAAGGCTCTTGGTTGCATTCCTCTCAGTGGAGCAGGATAAGCTCTCAGAGATCCTCTGCTTGATTGTCCGTGCCAGAGAGGAAATTGACACCCTGACAAGAGTTGTGCTCATTTAAAACAATTAAGGAAATGCTGTGAATGCTTTCACAGAGACTTGCTTCTCTGGCTATTTGTAGGACTGGAACGAAATGACAGAGCTGGTCTCTTCCAATGGAAACTACTGCAACTACCGCAAGGCTTTTGCTGACTGTGTTGGCTTCAAAATTCCTATTTTAGGAGTCCATTTGAAAGACTTGATTGCTGTCCATGTCATTTTTCCTGATTGGATAGATGAGAACAAAGTTAACATAGTGAAAATGCAGCAGCTTTCCGTCACCCTGAGTGAACTGGTTTCCCTGCAAACTGCTTCTCATCATTTAGAGCCCAATTTGGATTTAATTAACCTGCTAACCGTAAGTAWTGAGCGTGTTTCAATTCACTTCTGTGATTCAAATGTTGAGYGTCAGTAGGAATACTCATATCTATAAAGTTGAGTATTGTAATCCCAGCTTTGAAAAAGAAAAGGGAAAGGATGCAAAAGAGAARTAAGTTCACATGAGGTGTTAAGAAAGTCAAAGAGAGTTCTACTACTGTAGTATGCAAYGGCTGGAAGCAGCAACAGGATTGTTATAAATTACCTGTTTCAAGAATGACAGATGGAGGGCTGTATTTATGTTAGGAGAAGTAAAAACTCTGTTCTGAYTATTTGGAATGGGAGCTTATGTCTCCTGTGGAAGGACTGGGTGATATACTGACATGGACACAGAAGAGAAATTCCAGCTTGAGCATCACTCCATTCTTGCTCTCCAGTGCTTTCCATGTGACACAGCACTCTTCCTATCCAGTAAATAAAAATGTGATGGATTTATGGTAGGACTGATCAGGTACAGAGCTTTGCACTAAGGGAGCTGAAAAATACGAGCCTGATCTGGGAGCTACCACGCTGGTGGGGGAGTGCCTATGGCTTCATTGTAATGAGAACTGGGAAAGTTTGGGGGAATAAGAAAACCTTCGGCAGTGCCTTGTATGGAACAACCTGGAAACAAGGTTTGATCCTGGTTAGTGGGACAGGCAAGAGAATGCACCAGATGTTGACCAYTGCAACATTCATTTAGTTTAAATTTTGAACTATAAAGGCAGATGTTTATGATCTTGTTTTGTTTTTGTAGGGACTGAGTGTTGCTCTCTCGTGACACTCTTTCCCTTCYTGGTCATTTCTTACAAGCTTGGCTTTGAATGTGGGGAAATGGAACCTCAGGCTTTAGGGAACTGAGCAATAAAAAAAGTAAGTCCAGCATGTTAGAAATTAGATAATGTGAAGTGAGAGATGGAAGCTGAACTACTGCTACTGCTTTCATTAGCTGTTCTCTCTTCTTGGTGACTGCYTGTTTTCCTAAAGGAGCAGAAAGCTAAAGATTTTTCTAAGATCTTGCAGATCTTCAAATATTCATCATTGTATCAGCCTGAGCTCATATAGTGTATCTGTTTTTCCTTTTTTAAAAAAAAAAAATTTCTTCCGGTTTTTTTGTTTTCAGCAAAATAACGGGCATTTGATTTGTATATTTATACTTATTTCAGTGTATCATTTATCAGGGGAAGTAACTGAGTACATGATGGGTACTTTCTCACTTGTGATACACYGATGCATTCATTCATTACTCTGCTGACTTTGTTAGAGTTCAACTAATGTTCATAAAAAATGAAGTTGCATTCTGCAATGTTAATTCCAGACCTGTCAGGGGTTACCTGTTAGCATAACTCTGTGGTGGTAGCTTCATGCAATGATGGGGACAGCCTATCTAGGGCTAGGTAGACAGGTGTAGGTATCCTAAAACTTTTCCAGGGTAGTTTTGYCTTCATATTGATCACTGGAAGTGAAATTCTGGATCAAGTACATTTGATAGTGTGGGACTTTTGATTTAAAATGGTGACTTCTGGAAAGCGTAAAACCAACAATTTCTATAAAAAGTTCCTGGACCAGAATTTTGGTACATAGCATAATATGAACATTCTCATTTTTCTTCCAGTATGTGGATTTTGTCCTCATCTGTGTACATGAATACAATACTTCTTTTTCAACACTAGTTTCTTAAACAGGAATAATGGACTTACCTTGTAGGTACAATGTTTCTGTCTTTTTTTAATAAGAAAGTTGTAAATTGTTGGCTGGGTTCAGAGAAAGAGGAGAAGAAAAGACTTGCAACCCAAAGCTGACAAGAACTGACAACTAAAAATAGTTGACCTTGCTATGTGCAAATGGTCTTTCAGCAGATTTAGCCTCCCCTGCCACCTAAGTCATCCTCARTTTTGAGAGCATGAAGAATTAAGCATTCCTTCTATTGCTATGTCTTATCTCTCTAATGTCAACTGTAAAAAATTTTCCCATCTTTTCCTTATTTAAAGAAACTCCCTTTATGTGGATAAACCTGTGGAATGCTTTTCAATAGTGTGTTAAACGGCTGAACCAAATGTTTCTTCATTTCTGCTGTTTTCCCATTGAGCAGCTTCTATCTAGCCAAGCTTTKAGGGGTGTCTTGTCCTGATAATCACTGTGTAAATCTCTGGCCTGGTCTCTGTCCCTTGAACACTGCCTTTTGCACCACACCGAACAAGTGCTGACAGCCTGGCCTGTGCTTGCTTGCCAAGTAAATCACTGGGTGCTAGTCCCACAGCTTGCACAAAAGATAAAATGGATATTTCATGGGCAYGTGGGAATATGGCCTGCTTTTTCCCTTCCTCAGTGGCAGTCTTATTTGCTCTAAGGGAGCTGATGCCTTTCAAGTAGCTTGGAAATGTTGATGTGATATTTGGGGAGACTTTGGTAAGAGCCATGAAGTGAGAGCTTGGCTTGATAGCTTTGGTGAGCTGTGGGTAGTAAACTTCAGGCCATCTGCTCAAGGGGCTTACAGGCATTTTCAAGATGCTGTTGTGAGTATAGACCAGAAGGGTTCATGGGCAACAAGAGGTCTGTGGTTTCTGCTGAATGATAAACAGTTTGGAAAGTTGGTCCTCTCTTGCCTTAACTGTCTGCACACAAACTTACAAGCCTGTACCACTCCCTGGAATCCAAAACATGGAGTTTAAGAAGTAGTAAAAGAGGACCTAAGCATGAGCTAGGCAGTGCAGCAGAGAGGAGCAACAGCTCTAAAGAGATTTTTGCCATCAGAAGACTTACATTCGGTRAGGATGCTTAAGGAATTTTCTTACCTTTTAGGCAGTATTTCCACACTTTGTGTGGAACTTTGTTTTTTCACAGTGTGAATAAAAAGCCTGTGGGTAAATATTTCATCACTTTCTGTGGATTGCAAGTRGCTCTCAGTTTCTTAACTAGACCACAGTGTATTTATGTGAATTGTGCCACCATTTTTCCCCACTATTTTTAGTTCTCAACATCTATTTTTCTAACCTGTTCTGAGACTGTATGCAAACAACTGGAAAGTCCCTGTCATTTGTACAGTCTAGTGAGGAGAATGAGAACTACCTAAACAATCAAATTGAAAGTCATCCTCCCTAACTTGTGTTCAGTAAGTTCAACTTAGAAAAAAATAAAGTAAGTCATGCGTTTCTGATTGTTCCCCTACCCTTCTCAATCCCCTCCAAATTGTTCAGAAAAGAAAACAGGACAGCAAAGACAGTCAAGTTAGAATAGACTGTCACTCATGGTAAAGATTATTCTGGGAAAACTCCTATCACACTTTGTCAGAGCAAAACTGTAAATAAAATATAAAAGGAATGCTTATATAACTGCATGGTTATCATGCTTGTAATTTTTGTGCTTGAGTGCAAAACTTCTGAACAAGACAATACCATGTCTGCTGTGTGCTTACCCATTGTGCCTAATGAGGTTAAACCACTGCTTTAGATAAGGTCACCTAATTGAGGGAGGGAGAGATACAATAAATACCAATACATTTCCACTCCCAAATCCACACCCTGTTCATGTGGCCTGCTGAGAAAACTGTGCTCTTTCACAGAAACTAGACAACACCTTTTGAACCACCAATTCTGATTTCACTCCCAGTTTGATGATATCATGCACTCCAACTGTGTGCTGCTTATTTTATGCCACCAAGGAACCTCATAACACAGTCCCYCAATATCTCACCACATGAACAATATTTATTACAGCACTTGCTGATTCTGTGTTGTCTTTAGGATGGGCCCTTACCCAACCCTGTGACAGCAGCGTGCTGGCTGGGTAAAGGAACATGCAGGATCCCTTTCACTTTGCCCATAACCAAATTAAAAAGTGCAAAAATCAGCAGTGTTTCAGCCAGACAAAATGAGTAATGTAATCTCCAGACCTCTCTAAAGTCATGTGTTTGCTTTGGGCTCCTATCTTGGGAAAGGGCATGACTTTTGTSTTAATCATCGCACTAAATTCTGCCTAAAAGAAGGTGGTTCTACAGTAGCTGGTCCTGCTTGTTACTTACTTGGCTCTTCAGATTCTCTAGAAATAACTTGTGTCACAGTCATTTTGTCAGTACTAATTCTRTCTGTCTGCTCGGGAACATCCTTTTAACTCAATCTTAGCTTAACTGGGGATTTGTAAGGTGGATGATAACTTCAAATCATGTCAATTCTCCAAAGCCAGTTAATGTAGGAACTTGATCACAGGAAACATGCAAGGTTTGTTCCCTCTCATTGCAAAACATTAGCAACATTACAGTGTTGATTATTATTCTCCTTCATCACTCCAAAAGAGGMGGAATTTACTGCAGACATGCAACAGAGCAAGACCCCAGCTGCCAAAGTAAAAWCAAAGAGATTTATCCTACTTTAAGCATATTTATGTACCTTCTTTTTTTCTCAATAAATCCTCTAGGGAAAAGAATGAGAACATAAAAGAAAACTGCTTCATTTATCCAGAAACAGCTGAAAGGCAATWTGCCTTGAGAGGCAATCAGGAGCAGGCCAAGCTTGGATTGCTGTCAGAGGAGCACTTTGCTGCATCAACCATGGTGGCAAACCCAGCTTGCCTCTSCTGGGCCTCTGTCTGCCCAGGGCTTTCCAGAGAGGCGTGTGATGCACGGGGCGATCTCTGTAGAAGATCTGTGGTACTATGGCCCTTCTTGAGGAGCAAAATTTGACCAGCACACAATCCCAAGTCCTTCCAGCCCAGCTCCTCAACAATGTCTTTCCTGAAGTTTTTGTATTGACTGGGTTGTTTCTCTGAGATCTCTCATGAGCACTGAGCAGCCAGAAGAAAGTGTTTTATATGAGGGTGGTCTTTGGAGCCTCTTTGCATGGGGTCAGCACGCAGCCCCTCTTTGCTGTGGGGTCGGGATGAGGGCTGTGCCAGCCCTCGAGTGCTGAGCCTGACGTGAGCAGCAGCGTGTGCTCGCCAGCCTGGGTTAGGCTCACTCTGTGGAARCCTTCTTTCCTAGGTTTGGTACATCTCCTGAGCTCAGAGGAGCAAGATGTTGTATTTACCTTCAGATGGAGGTATATCTCTGCTTGCAAGCCTGTCATATCCAACCCAGTCTGATAAATATTACTGTTTTCCCCTCTCTCTTACACGTAGCTGTCCCTGGACCTCTACCACACTGAGGATGATATCTACAAGCTGTCACTGGTGCTGGAACCCAGGAACTCCAAATCTGTACGTCATCTTTTTTTTTTTTTAATTGGATTTGGACATATTGCTTCTTTTGTCTGCATGCAGTTGATTGCTTTTTTTAATGACATTTACTGTGTTTCCTTATTCATGTGGACATAAAGTTTTTTAGTGCTACACTTGTGTAGAAAGCACAGTCACTATTTACAGGTTTAAGTGCATATTGGGAGAARTAAATAGTGGAATACACCAGACTTTACTGTTCAGTAATTTTCAACAAAACCTCTGCAAGTCKTGGAAAACAAATTTCTGCTTTAGATATAGATATCCTTTGTAAGTTTATATAAATTATTTATTGCATGACCCGTAGCCAATTTTCTGAATACTGGTGTAGTTATATAAAACAACACCGAATTAAAATATTTGTTTAAGGCAAGGCAAATAATTAGTATTTTATAACTGTTTGCTCAGGCATAATTGCCTGTATCTTGGGCTCTCAGGCAATTCTAAACAGATGAGAATAGATATTATTCTTTGTCTGGTTATGTGCAACTACAGATAATGCTGATTCATGCATTTTTCTTTATTTTTAAAGTCAGAGGATTAAGCTGAATTTCATTTAAGTATTACTCTTTTTTTMTGCTGCCAAATGCTGAGGACTCTGCTTGCCTCTGAGCATTTCATCAGGGTATTAACATTCTTATTACCTTTCCTATCCACCTGTGATGCTCTCAGGCTGAGCCCTCTCAAGTCTGCCACCAGCAGRAGCTGAGGGTGGCTGGAAATGCTTTGCAGGGTGTGTCCAGGAGTCTGAGATGATGCATTCCAGTGCTTTTCAAAATTATGAASCATTCTTAAAAGCAAGCATGGAAGCAGAACCCTTTAATTTCCAAGTATAAGGCTTCTCTGGRGTTTGAAAGAGTTAATCACCCTTGGAGACCAGTTTGAGCACTATGTGCCTGCGCTCCCAATGGCGTGTTAGCAGCAGTGATAAGGAAACTAATGAATATTTCCACAGCCAACATTAGCTCAGCTGGAACATTTGAAATTTCATTACTGAGTCTCCAGTCCTTGTTGGATACGATTTGACCACAACAGTTGCTGTTTATTTCAGTCATTCTGGGTCCCTCATGCTCTCATTACTGCCAGCAAAGCTGAAATGTTACAGGCCTGTGCAAGGACTAATGGGTCGCTACTGTAAACGAAGGAAATTATCACATCGCTGCTTTGATCTCCAGCCCGAGCTTTAAGCAGGACAAAAGCAAGATAAACAGCCCTGTGAACTTTAACAGCACCCAGCAGTTGTGGGAGACCTCTGCATAAGGATCAATGAATAACCAGTGACATTGAGCTGTTGCAGCGCCCTGATGGGTAAAAAGCTGCAGCTGAATCTACAGAAGCCGCACTGTTGGAAGCTTACTCCTCTCTGATGGGTTGCCAAAGCACACAAGCTGTATCAGAGGAGAAAGAATCCGTAGAGTTTTTGTATGTGGAAAAATTYGTCAAAGGCAACGTGACRGCATAGTTGTATCAYTCCAGCTGCTCCTGGATATATTGTWATATGGGTACCACTCCCATGCAGGTGCACTAAGGAAGAAATGCCTCATGATGCTCCAATCATTTTCGATGCAAAAGTGGAGCTGATCTGTTAGCATGTGAGTGTGCTGTCAACAGGCACTTGAGCAAGGCTTTCCTTCTGTTAAAGCTGGGAGAGGCTCTTCAGTAGGCAGAGCAGCCAAAAAAAAAACCACTGAAAATGACCACCAGCTCTAGTGTCGCACCTCCTCGTCACAGTGTCCTGCTTTTCCATGCCCATTAGCAATCTCCCTTTTGGGAGTTTTTACTAAGACAGCCAYTGTCTAGAAGACAACTCTTGGTGCAGTTGTGCCACTGATTATGCACTTAGATMATTTTTTTGCTTTTCAGTAGAATTCGTTCCAATGTCTAAACACACAGGTGTTTGCAACATCTGGAAATGTTTTTTCAGTCTACAATGCCATTATCCCTGTGTTGGTGAAATAGATGGGAGATGCAGTCTGAATCACAAACTGCATGACCAGATACAGYGTTTCAGAACGTTTAATAAATTCAGCTTGATAGTCTCTGGACAGCTGGTTAGCACCTGTCCTCATAGGATGCATTTCAAATCCATAAATAAAATCATGRTTGTTCATTTGAGTTCATGAGTGAAACAGAGGGAACAAATACTTCCCTTTGGCTAATGGGCAGCAACATGAAATTTTCATTGCAACTTGTCAAAAAAAAAAAAAAAAAAAAAAAAAAAAAAAAAAAAATAACAAAAAAAAAAAAAAAAAAAAAAAAAAAAAAAGAGGAAGGCTCCAGTGGATTCAGTCTCTTTCTGCCACTGTGCACTCAAACCAGCAGGTGTTAAAAGCTCTCTGAGAGGTCTGGGGTAGTCTAGCACCACACTGACACTTTTAATAGGGAAGTTTTGAGTCAATGCTTTTGGCAGACAGAGCTGGATGTCCAGGTTCATAGTATTTTCTATTGAAATTAGATTCTGTTGATATAGGGATGTTTTCCTCCCAAATTAACTTGTTCACATTTGTATGGGTCAAAATCTATTGAGGACTGCTAGAAGCTGTTACAACAATTGAAAAACGGAAAGTCAAATTGGTAAAGCAACCCACTAACAAATCATTTTCTTTTCCAACCAAACACAGTAAAATGTGAACCCATGACCATTTCTTATCTTGATGTCAAAGTCTACAGTACCATTGTTACAAATAGTGACAAGTATAACAGCCTTACATGTTGAATTGTCTCCCTTTAAATTCACACCAATTTAGAGAAAGACAGATTTTTTTGCTCATCAGCTAACACAGGGGACTTCTGAGTCTGTGGACCATCTTCCTTCTGATCCAAAACGTGCTGATTTTTTTCTGCTTGACACTGCTTCACCTGCTAGATGTCCAGTGGCAGATRCAGGGAAAGGCTAATATGCCTTGAAGCATTTTTTGTGCTAACTGGTTATTTTTGAATCCTTACCTGAAACTGTATTCRGGTTTGTCCTATATTATCTACATGAAGAATCTGAGTTGCATTCCAGAGCTATTCCCAAAGCACCRTAGTGGTGCGGAGGAGTCAGACTGGGAGTTCTGTACATCCAGTGAGCTGTCAGCTACTGTTTTGTCAAGACCAAGRTGTTTTTAAAATAAGATAGTCTGTCTGGTGCTACCTGCAGAGCAAGTCAAAGGTTAGCCCTTTTCTGCTCGAGCTGCCTAGATGCATCAAGCTCTGCATCCTGGAATTGCTGAGCACAGTTCTCCCCTGCTTCTGCATCCTGCTGTCTTGCTGGTGCCCCAGAGAGCAGGAGCATGAACTTCTTCAGGCTGTGGCAGTTCCTCACATGGCTCCTGGGCAGGGTCCCTCCAGCAGGGAGTTGGGAGCAGACCGTGTTGTGGCGGAGAGTTCATCCAAGGCTTTACTGAGAAGGAGAAAAGCAGGTTTCTGGGACTGCCTGTTTCTGATGCCCACTGTGCTCACAGACCCTCCTTCCTTCCCTCTCCCTTCAAGTCTCATTGCTGTTGAACCCTCTGGAGACGTCAGTGAGGAAAGACCACTTGGGTTTGCTTCYGAGCTGCCTGGGTGCTGGCAGTGCAGCTGTAAGGTGCCACAGGGAGCCCAGCTGAAGCAGGCAGTGAGCACAAGCAGCCCTTGAGAACCTTGCCTGATGTTTTGCACAGCACATTTTTGCAGCACGGGTACTACAGTAGTTTGTGGTCGTAGCTYTGACATTTTGTTCTGATTTAAGGGGAAATTCCACTTCTTAATTCAGAGTTGAAAATCCTTGTGTTCTGATCCATCTCTCAGCAGCCTACCTCCCCGACCACCCCCAACAAGCCAGTAGTGCCACTGGAGTGGGCATCTGGAGTGGTACCAAAACCTGACCCTACAGTCATTAACAAGCACATACGAAAGCTGGTGGATGTAAGTATTTGGAATCTTATACTGCTGTAAGAGCATGATTGTAATGATTGGCATTATAATTAATTTCAAGCTTATCATGAGATTGTTGTGGTTGGGGTGAATTTCAGACATACARCAACAAATTTGAGTCATTACTGATATGTTCAGAAATATTTTATTCCTGCAATCAGCAATGGGATTAGTAAGCAGGGTTCTTGGTATAAAAGAGCAGACTTTCAGAAGCACCCAAAAACTGGCTGCTGTTTAATAGGTTTGTCTAGCAAATATAAATTCAGAGGGCAAARTTTCATTTTTTGCAGCTCTAGCCGCATAGCTCATGTCTGGTGACAGAGAGCTGAAAAGAAAGCTAYTCAGAAACAAGGTCTCACACGTTAMTAGGTCCAATGAACTTTCCTGGAAACTCTATTTCTAGTTTTCAACTTGCTGTTATTTTACTGTACAGACCATGTTACTTATGGCAAAGATAGCATTGCCTTGGTGTCATTTTTAAAATGTGGACATGAGGTCATGCCGATTTATAGCTGGGACCTTCTAGCTCCAGTTTGGAAGGTGATATGTTGTGCTAGGTAATGTAAACAACACTAACACCTCCAGATTTCTTTGAAGAGACAGAGCATTTCCCTCTGCTCTCTACAAATTAGCAAGTCTGGGAGGAACTATTGAATTCTGACCTTGTCTGTGCTACAGATCATTWATTGGGGTTATGTTGTTTAGATAACCTAAACAAAGTCTTCAGTTCTTTCGCTCAGACTTCAAATATATCTTGCAGTTTATTTTTTTTACATGCCCTTTTAGAAAAAAGTTTCATTTTTCTTTTAATGTGGCATGCTAGAAATGCACATGAGGTTCCTGAATTATTCTGTCAGTGCCATATGTGTTGATACAAATGATTCCACATCCAAACCTCTCTTTGACAGCTTGTTTAAACAGGAAGGCTGTCACAACTACTTTRTCTTTCCAGAATGTGCAGGGTGGGAGGTTACTTTTGTTCCTATGGTTGAGAGAGCTGCAGTCCCCCATTCCACAATTTTGGCCTTGTTCAGGACATATGATCTAGAGTTGGACAGGACTAAAACATGGTTTGAGTCTTTTGTGGATGCAGCTTACTAAAAGGCTCACACCACTCTGTACAGCTGTTTTCACTTTGCCAATATTTGTTATTTGCTAGCTACTTCGAGTTGTGTTTTTAGGCACTGTTTTAATTACAGAAAGTGTTGAATATTAGTTGGGTTTGCGTTTTGGGTTCTTCTTTATTATGTCATTTTGAGATTTGCCAGTCATTGGTTASAGTCATTTGATAGAAATGGGTTTCATCAGGTTCTTGTTAACACAAGGACAATACAGAGACCTTTCAGGGGTCTCAGTATATTAATTTAATGTCTTTAACAACAAAATTTTAATCTAATTAAAGGAGTCATCTCAGATAGTCATGTTGACTTTGACAGTCATGTTTTTCCCATCAGCATCACAAGGAGCTGATGGGAACACTTTGTGCATCTCTGCAAACAGGAAGACAGACTACAGCAACTCCTTAGCAGCCAAGGAGGGCCCCCATCACTATACAGGACTTTTTAAATTTGATCCTATGGCTGTTTTTCCTTAGTGATGGATTGGGGTGCATTGATGGAAGGGAATGGTTGTTAGACACAAAGTGCTCATGATTGGAGTGTCAAAATATTAGTAAGCAAATTAGATTGAAACAGTACTGTGGCAGAGCAGAGGTGACCAGATAAAGAAGAATGAAGCCAAAAGGGTCTGGAATATTCCTGGGAAAGCTGTTGTTGGGTTTTTTACTTTTTTTTATGATTAAAAAGTATACTTAATGAAGTAAAAGGGAATATGCTGTCACATGGGGCAGAATTTTAGTGACATTTCCAACAAAGAGGAAAAGTAAAGAAAGAATAATTGTGTGAAGAGGTSTGGAGGATCATTACTAGATAAATGCCGATGATAAGTTTTCTTTAAAAATTAGCCATTTTCAATGATATGCATATCAAAACACCAAGTAAAAATAAAAGGAATAAACCAGACACAGCAGAGAATCTGAATAGCTGGATAGAACAKTAAGTTACCTGTAATTATGATGTTGAAGAGGCTGGTAAAGATTCAGGATAGGCTAGATAATAGAACAATAATCTCTTTTTTTTTTCCCAGTCTGTCTTTAGGAACTATGATCATGACCATGATGGTTATATTTCTCAGGAAGACTTYGAAAGCATAGCTGCCAACTTCCCCTTTTTGGACTCATTCTGTGTGCTGGACAAAGACCAGTAAGCTTGGAGATTTCTTTGTGGTGTTTTTTTCTTTTCTTCAATTTAAAAATTCAGCAAATACAAATATTGAAGAAACAGCATCTCCCAAGTTTCTTGTGCCTGACAAGATTACCAAAGGATGAATTCTGTTATCATTTAAATTCTTATACTGTAGTTAGATCTTTAGGTCCACCCAGGTTGGAGTCTTGCTTTACCTGGTACCTTAAAAATCATTTATTAATAGCTTAATGAGGAATTCCTGCTGGGACTGAGTCAAAACCCTAGAGTACTGTGAAATTACAGTGGAGATGCTCTATCCAGACCAGGCATCAGACTGATTATACAAATGAGTTTTATACAGCACAGATGAGTGTGTGCAGCAGAGAGGCAGTAACAAATATTCTAGAAGGTAAATATAATATCAATTTCCCAGATGGGCTTGATGATTCTTGYTGTCTGGAATCTCTTTGGCTGTGCAGCCAGAGGCACAACCACTTGTTCTGTGTGAGCAGAAAGTCAGGTTCCCTCATGTAATGGCTGGGCCTGTGCTCCGGTACCATCAACAGGTGAGATAGCAAGGTTCCTGCTGTGCATTCAGTGATACTGTTCAAAGGACGACAAGAACAAAGGCTTTAAGCGTCTTTTCCTTCCAGTTCTGTCCAAGGATGTTCATTGTGTGCTGCATGCTTTCCACAATGAGAAAACCTCAAATTTTTCAGTGCCATGAGCAGTGACAGATCTACTCTACTTTTTATTTCCCTTACAGAGACGGTCTTATAAGCAAAGAAGAAATGATGGCTTACTTTCTGAGAGCTAAATCACAGTTTCAGTGTAAAATGGGACCAGGGTTTATTCATAACTTTCAGGAAATGACCTATCTTAAACCAACATTCTGCGAGCACTGTGCAGGATTTGTAAGTATGATTTTAATAATAGTATATCTTAAAAACAGCTTTTGCCCTCTAATGTATAAGGGGTGAAACAGGTTCCATACATTGCTAAAGTCTCTTGGCCAAATAATATCTCATWGCATTCAAAAGCACAAAACGTTTACTCATGTTGTAGCTGTGCTATCCAGTTTTGATTTAGAGGTTTCTGAAAACTGGCATTCATAAGAATTCCTGGTGGGGGGAAATAAAATTGCATTAGCTAAAGGATGTTAGAGACTGTATGAATGGTTTGACTTGGTTTATCTTAAGTTCTTTAATTTGGCTTGATTTCCCATGTAAACAAGCTCAAGGGAAAATAGATGTCTGGAACAGAGGATGTAGATGAGGCAAAAGCCGTTCTTTCTCAGGAAATTACACATGGCAACATAGATATGTTCCTAATTCTCTGAATGGCTGCAAGAGCCCTAATTTTTTCTCTATTGAATTAACATATCTTCTAATTTGGTAAAGCAGACAACAGTGTTTCCAGCAGTTCTGTACAATAAGAATTCTTAGAATTTATTAGTTGGGGTTTTTTTAATTTGTTTTTTCTCTTAGCCATAACTTACCAGATGTCACTTATTAGAGTGCTCTCTACATATCTGGGAAAGGATTGTTTTTGTGGACATTTGTGCTGCTTGTAAACCTTCTCTAAGTTTCCCACTTCAAACCAAATATAGTAAGGAATATAGGATTACTATGATATGAAAGTTACTTTAATGGACACACTCGGCTGAAATGAAATGTCCCCATTTAGAGAGCTAAAGCATTTAGGGCAAGGGGGCCATGTCCTCTGCGTRTGTGGGGCTCACATCACAGGCTGTAAACTCAGAGCCTGTCCCTACTCTCCAGAATAGATCTRCCTCTGCACTGGGGGTAATTTTATTCCAGATCTTTTCCACTGAGCAATGTTTCTTCACCGTTGAAAGTAACAATAACAGCTCTGCTAAGCACCAAAAGCGCCCCCTTTCAGACCAACTCTGGTGTTCCTGTCTAGTCCATGGTCCCATCTTCCACTCACTTCTTTTGAGACGTGACAGTTCTGTTCAGACACTTGAAGTCCCTGTCACAGCCTCTAGCGCTGATTAATGCCATGGGGAAGAAGGAATTCCACCTATTTCCGCCAGAGCTGCGAGAGCTGTGGAGGTGACATGGTCAGTGCTGACGTAGGAGYGCTGGTGGGCTCTGAAGCTGCCAGCTCCAGCAGACCAGGGGCAGGGACAGCCACAGCCCATTGTTCCAGCTGCCTCGGGAAGGCGTCACCGCGTTCGTGACACTGGGTGCATGTTTGGAAGGCTTCCACAGCACAGCGAGGCCCRAGGACTGCCCTGGAACCTCCTCTGCAGCGGATATTTTTCTCCTGCATCCATTTTCTAATTGGCCATTGTTAGATTTTTCACGTCTCCCTGATTACATCCAGCGCAGGAACACAAATGAGTAAGGGGTTGTACAGGAATTGGAAATAAGGTCATTTTTCCTGTCAGCTCACTGAAGTCATTGGCATTGTTCTGTGGATGAGTTGGACTGATAGGACAGGAACCAGCTACGAAATCTGCCGTGGATTTGTTCTGCATTTCAGTGCTACTCCACGGGTGGCAACCTAATTTCCAACTGATGCACCGATTCACAGTCAAAATAATGTGCACTGGGCGTGCAGTAGGATGAATTGACATGACAGCACAATGCACACAGTTATTAAAACGATACGAACTTTGAAGGTCAAGCTAAACCTAATGCCATTAAGAGCTCAAAGTTGATACACCCACGGCCAGTGGCAGTTCCGTCCCACAGCTTGAGTTGCACCACGTGGCCGRGGAGGTTACCAGCCATCCTGCTAAGCTTTGCAGTCTGAATTTGCACAGATCCTCTTACCTTGGAGCTGGCTCGAGACAGCAGCAAAGCTGTGTCGGACGCATTCAAAGCTTCAGGTCAGAATTGATGACATGACACTTCAGCTAAGCTTTCACTGCGGTGTGCACCCACAACAGCGGTGCCAAATGTAAGGGGGAGGAAGGTACCGAGATAAGGTGAGGAGCGAGGAGAAAGGTCTTCAGTGGGAAAGATAAGAGCTTAAGTGAAATAAGTAACAATCCACGTCTCTTACAGTTATAAAAGAGATCTGGGAAAATAAGTTCATTTCTGCTCTTTCAAGAGGACTGGGGTGCTCCACTGTCACTGCCTGAGCACAGCAACTGCATACTGTTCACTGTGCACTTGTGCAGCATTAGCAAGAAAAGAATAAGCAGCATGCCTGCTATGGCCCCAGCTTCCACTGTCGTCCTTTCTATTCTTTTGTTCACCATTCTTCTACCTTGTCTAATCTATTTTTGCTCTCTCCAGACCCCTGGTTTTTCCTTGCTATTTGTTTCGTGCAGCGTATGGGACGGTTTTTTTTCATGCAGCATCTTTCCATTTTGTTTATTTTAGTCTTTATTTTGTATCCTGAATGTTGTCCATCTCTTCCTTTTAAATCTTTCTTTACTGACCCCCTGCTCTCTGTGCATGGATACTTATMAATCTGATGAGGAACCACATGCAGTTTCAGCTGCCTGGATATGCTCACCCTCCCTCGTGAATGGCTTCAGGATAAATAAGCACCAGAGTCCCCAAATTTTTMCTTTTTATGCTAGAGTTAGAAAAATTGCCCCTTCCTCTCACCGCCTCTCAGAGTGGAAATGCTTGTTTTTAAAAAAGCCACAGCTGTTGATACAGTGCTTCTGAGTACATAGAAAACAATTTGCTGGGGAGTTACTCCATTTCCAAACAATCCTGCCCATGTTGCGGTGAAAGCTTCCCAAAAGTGGGACCACACACACTGGCCCATGGAAGTTGGGCATTTGGTGTTTACGGGCGTATATCAACAAGAACAGCTTCTGAGGGAAGGCAGGGATGGAATTCAGKGACTTTTCTGCCTGTTTCATTTTTCAGCTCTTGGGGTTTTTTAAGAGAGAAAAGGCAGGTGCACAAATCAGATCGCTATGGCTGGCTGTGCTGGGAACCAATATGGGAATCAAGAACCTAGTTTTTATCCCCAGTGGTGTTTTCTTCTGCTGTGTTTGAACATTTTGGGTCATTGATGCATCTGGAGAATGGATGTACAGCAGAAATTCTCCTGCAGATAACACTAAGGGAGCCTAGAAGCAGAATGTGCTCTGCTGTTTTCACTAAGCTGGATATGATGGCAATTTTTCCCATTCCTGGAAGCAAATGTCATCGGTGTCTCTCCTCCTCTGGTAGCCCCATTACTGCTAGTAATCAGCAGAAGTAAGGGAGAAGCTACACAAGTTTTATCACAATCAGAGGGGGAGGTCTGCCTGACAGGAAGGGTGTTAAGAGCAGTTGTATCCTGTTTGTGCTTTTGTAGCCATTGGTACTTCCTCATTGTGACCTTGTTTTCCTTCCAGCTTTCTTTTCTGATTCCTTGACGTTCTTTTGTCTTTCTTTGCAGCTCTGGGGTATAATCAAACAAGGCTACAAATGCAAAGGTAAATAAATATTACATGGTTTTTGGGTTTTTTTTTTCAAGCTATGGGTGGTGGGTTTTCGTACAAGTGAGACAATCACACCTCTAACTAAAATGTCCCCTGTCAAACACATCTTGCAYCCACATTTGGTATTGTCCATGAGCAGTGACTGCTGGTACACTATGAAGTCTCACTGCTTTAGAGAAAACACCACCCAGCAGGAACACACAGATTGTGTGAGATAAAGGTCCAAAGCAGCCCCTGATTCCATGAGCTGTCACTTTCGACCAGTAAAACATCTTGGAAAACCAAGAGTTCTCATCCTAACACTGAGACATCCTGAAATATATCCCCTGAGACCCGAGTCAGGAAAAGGTCTGCTGGCAACCCTGTTTGTCATGTACATCCAAGTGCCTGTAGGGAAGCACACTTGCAATTTAATAGTGGCTGAGCTAGAAATAGAGAAATATTTAATTCCTAGCCTGCCCAGCAGATCTCATTGCAAGATCTTCTCTAGACATTCAACTTATTAAAAAATTCTAGAGCTCTTACATCCTTCATAAAAATATTTCATTTCTTGTGCAGTACTTGCAGCACATGAAGCAGTCAGACCAAATGGGACACTGYAGCTGTCCTCGTTGGCTTTGAAATCCTGGCCCTATTTACTTCTCAGCAGCCCAACTCTGGCTGAAGGGCAATGTTGATTTTCAGAGCTGTAACTGCATCTCAGTTATTCATAGGGGAACATTCACATATGTACTCTTTTCCCTTAGTCTTACACTGACTCCAAGGAGAAGGATGAAGAATTCACAGTATTGTTTTTTAGGATACACTATATTCCTGTCTCTCTCCACCCATAAACCTCTCTTCCTCAGGGAGGGATGGAGGAAATATCCATGGCTAAATCAATATGTGTAATTCAGATATTCCTGATTACAGTCACCTTAGAAGATTTGAAAGGGCTGGTTGCAGTCTATAGTTTTACTGGTAGAATGCGGGAAGGAAGGTAAGGTTTTGTCACACCAGCCTATAAACTCAATTTGAGATCTGAAAGTTGAGCTTCTGTCCTGCATCACTGCYTGTAGCAGTGGCCCTGTGCAGACTGAGCAAGAGTGGGTCTGTAAARTCAAAGATACAGGCAATGAAGCATGAAAGTCAGAGAGCAGATCTGCTCACTCAGGTCTGACAGTGTTCAACAAGAGTGAGGGAGCCTGCCTTTTGTGGCAGCAGCCACCAGCTGCTCGGTGTTCCAGCRCCACTGCAGTGTGACACTGTTAGGGATGAGCCCTGCCTTTGAGCACAGAGCTGTCATCTTCTGTTTGAACCCCTGGCACTGTGCTCTGACACAGCAAAGGTGGGGAAGGGGAGTCCATTCCTTCTTTCAGGGCTGCTGCTTTCTCCAGTGAGATGAAAGCCAGGCTGCGTGGTCTGCAAGTGATAGAAGGAACCCTCCRAGACATCTTTATTGTATCTGAGGGGAAGTGTCATATCTGAGGCAGCAAAAACCAGAGCTGGGCATGTACTGCTGTGTCAGTCATGTGAACAAGGTGTTGGCAGAAACCAGAACTGTCACCCACCTGTGCCCTGAGCAGAGGGGCTCTWACAGCAGGGTTATAAAAGCAGCACCTTGGCAATGTTCACCTAGAACACAATGCTGGGCTCTGGAGAAGTAACAGAGAAACCAGGGAGATGGAATTTTCAAACAATGGAAAAGGACACAAAGGARAGAGATTGTGTTTGGGGCACATCTTCCACCCTTACGCCCCTTCTTGCAGATAATATCCATACTCCARCCACACTTCAGAGAATGCACCTGGTGATGATGTGTCCACAGTGATGCAAATCCCTGCAGAGGCTTGGTGTGCAGGTACTCTRCAGGTCTCATCTGGGTGGATGATACACTTCCACAGAGCTCATTCATGTGCTAATGTTGCCTACTGAGCTACTTAGACTGGATTTAACCTACAGTAGTCTACACTGACCTCCAGCAGTCCTTCCAGAGGCTCACGGTGTAGATATTTTGAACCAAACGTGTTTGCTACAGTGGACCCTACTGGGTGAAACAWAAGTCAGCCAAATAAATACCAGCCCCTCTTGGGGGGGGACTCTGCCAGTAAAACTTCTGCAGTAGAGTAGCAGTTTTATGCATGGCACACACAGAATCATATCGGTAATTCCATATCTCTTCCTTGTCGCTATCTTATCATAAAAATATCGTCTTTTCTCTTTTGCTGCCATTTTTCTATTAATGGCTGTWAGGAAATGATCCTGTTTTTTGTAATGCTGTCCACCCCAAATGATGCATTTCTTTAACTCCCTTCACACCYTCTGCCAAACTATTTGTTCCTTCAAAGTCCTTTCTTGGTATCTGCCTGCTAATAGCCCTGAGGGATTACCAGACATTTGTGGCTTTCCATTTGGTGACTTTACAATTCCTTTCTTTACAGACTGCGGTGCCAACTGTCACAAGCAATGCAGAGACCTGCTTGTGCTGGCATGCCGGAAATTTTCCAGAGGAACCTCGGTAGGCAGCAACCACRGCTCTCTGCCTAGCAGTCCATCTCTGCCTCCAGGTGAGGGCAGTTTTCCTCCTATTTTAAACCATTTCCGAAATCCTCTCTAATGGCCGTGTCCTTGCTGCCATTTTAAACTTTTCCTTTGTATCAGCACACAGATCAGCACCTTGTCCTTTTCACTGCATATGGCTTGTGTTCAGTCCTCAGATTACAACATCCTTTTCTCCAGTGATGGCCTTAGCATCCTATCTATCCTAAGGCTCCCTATCCTCCTTATTGTMACCTCTATCCCAGCTGAAAAGAAATGAAATTGTACTTCTCCTTTTTTGTCACTTAGGAGCGAGGAGACATAGAGCACAATTCTAGCATTGCTTTATCCCCAAGCATGCAGATGGTGAGAGAATAAAATCTGTGCACATGGTAACAGAAATAGTTTCCAAGCAGCATTTGGATATTGATAATTACACCACTGGTTCATATAAAGGGTTACCTCCCCATCCTCCCTTACGCTTACCTTTTTGTAAAGATCTTGAAGTAGAAAATTTAAATGAAAAAAATCCACCCTCTCTTTCAGTCCAAGATGAAGTATTTGAATTTCCTAGCGTTGCTGCAGAACACCAGGACCTTGATGGCAGAGCTATCACCCTTGTCACTGGCTCGTCACGAAAAATTTCTGTGCGGCTGCAGCGGGTGACCACCAGCCAAGCAACGCAGACGGAACCACTCTGGCACGAGCCAGGTTGGAATGATTCAGGTTCCCATACTTTCCCCAAAATGAAGTCMAAATTCCATGGAAAAACTGGGAAGAACAAAGGCTTTGCAAAGTGGGAGAATGAAAAGCCCAGCATGCAGGCTGATGTAGAACTAGAAGCCGAGGCCCCACAAGATATACAGAATCACAACGGAATAGAAACCCTCCCAGAAAGACAAGAATCTGAGGTAAGTTYCCAAAAAAGCCAAGACAGTTTAAAATCTGCCTCAGTCTGAAATCTCRTAAGGTTATTTCATGGATTTCAGGACACTTTTTCATTCAAATTTGTCATTGCTTCTTGCACGAGTTACTTTGAGAAGAATGCTAAATCATCCATTGGTACTTGTTTCCTACACTGCAGTACATATTCACTGTGACACTGTACCTGGGAGTTTGGGTTTTGGTGTCAGCATGTGCTTTTAGGAGTTGGGCACTTTTCATTATGAAAACCATTAAAAGCAGCCTGGTAGATGTCTGGCCATGTTCGGTGCTGTTGCACCCTTGCACTGCACAGTTCAAGGCTCCATGTTAGACTCACAACATTCRTATTCTGACAAATACAGGAGTCCAGGCCAGGGCAGGATATTGGTCTATGTCTCTTACTGTCACCCMTGAAGTTTATACTCCCAAAGCCTCATGCTTTTACTGACCATCTCTGCCAGCATGTAAATGCCTGTTTTCTTCTGCTTACAGGATAGCTGATTGCTCACCCCGAGGCACAGAAAACTGAAGACGAGAACTATAAGCAAGTGTTGATGGACTGTCACAGACCACATCTGGCCATAAGGAGTGTTCCCATACCTCGTCCTTTGAAACCCAACCATTGCCCTGTTTTCTTAGCTGAAAGGTGTTATCAGGCACTATTTATTTTCTCACGAGGAAGCCATTTGGATGCACATTGCACGGACACAGCAGAACGGATCTCTGCACTCAGTGTTTTCTTTTGTATGACTTCTGTGGAAACTTCCTCTACATGCCAGGGAGAATATATTTGGCCTTCTTTAAATGCACTGCATCATTTTGGTATGTCTGCCAGCAACAACAATAGCGAGGACAGAAGCCAAGCATCTAAGTTTGTTCAATAACACCCCTTACCCAAGGCTTGTAGTGATCATTTAAGGAAAGAAGTAGGTGTGTGTGTTAATTAAATCTCAAACAAAAATCTCTCACAAAGTCCTCTACATTGAAATTCCTTGCACACCTGGGGTTTTGAATTTTGGCCGTGTTTACATTGCTACAGTGAACGTGTTGGTGTTCAGCACAGCGATACCAGTTCCCAGACTGGGGATCCTTCAAACAGGCAGCATCCGGCTGAGACGGAAGGAATTCCAAGACACTATGTGTTTGTCTAGTTACACCACAATGGAGAAGGGTCATCTTTGCCAGCACTGATTATGGTAACATTAGCATGCAATAAACACTTTAGTTTTAAGTGTGTGCGGGTGTCTGTGTATATCTGTGGATACGATACTTTTCTCTGGCTAGCAAGCTGTACATGTTCTGAAGAGCAACCTCCAAAATAGCAGTTTGCCAGATCTAGCACCTGAATCTATAATGGTACAGTTTGAAGTTGCATTTTGCAGAAAAATTAAATTATTGAAAGAGCACAGACCTGAGAGAAAAACAAAACAAAATACCACAAAGTTCAAACCTGAAAGACTGGCACACGTGTTATTCTTCTCACCCTTCTTCCCACAAAAACAGGTGTGGGTGTGTACCACACATTCTGACTTAAAGCCACACAATTATAAGATGTATGTCCCACAAAATTCAAGTTATTGCACCCTTCAAGACAAGAGTAGTTTCATAAACTTCCCTAACACAAAACTGACAGTTTATTCTTGGTAATTTGACTGTAAACTGCACTGGGACTACATAATYCCGGCCCAGGTTTGCATCTTGAATCCAGCAGGTTTCCTTTGTTTTCTAACACAACCAGTAGCAATAGTAAATCCATGGAGATACAAAAAAAAATTAAAAACAACTAAATCTCTTCACTGTTGTAAACTTAACAGAAACAAGCACTGCACGAGCATTGGTTTCCAAACTAGGATGAAGGCCAGAAGCATACTTTGCTCTCAGCTGTGGCAAAGAAGGAGCATTAGCACCAACGTGGTCTTTATTTCCTGTGGAGGGGCAGGGCACGGGTCACAGGCAGCTGAGCACACAGCTACCGTTACAGCACATGGCTTGCACACAACGAAAATGATGTGGTGGAGAATTTGAATAGACAAATTTGGTTATGATCCAGGCTATTGATGGAGCTGCTGAGATAAGCTTCATAGGGCTTTATAAACATGCTTGTGAAATGTTCACAAGCAACTTCATTCTTAACATCACATAGTTTTGACCAGCATTTAGTCTGTGGACTTCAGCTGATTTCTTGCAGGCTTTTAAAAGTTATTTGTAGCTCTTGACTCAATAAATCTCTTGCAAGCCTGGTAGCTTCAGTCAGTTATATGCTTACCTCAGCAGCAGCTGCAGATYRGGGGYAGTCTGCAGGCTCACACAGCTGATSCTGCAAAGCAAAACACTGCAGCCTCCAAGGAGAATCACAGAATCATTAAAAGTTGGAAAACACCTCTAGGATCACCAAGTCCAACCTTTGACCAACCACCTTGTCAACTAAACCATGGCACTAAATGCCACATCCAGCAGTTTCTTGAACACCTCCCTGGGCARTCCATTCCAATGCTTAACAACCCTGTCCATGAAGAAATTCTTCCTGAAATTCTTAATGAAATTGAGAAGGAAAAGGTAAAAATTTCAAGTACCTGCTACAGYTGGAAAGCCTTAGCTTCAGGCATTTAAGGAAAGGGAACACAAAGTGTGTTGCTGGCAGTTAAGTGTTCATAGCCACTGAAAAACAAGAACACTGGATAGAAATGCAGCCTTTTTCTCACACATACTCTCCTTACTGCCCAAAAAGGTATAGATTTATCATAGATAATGTAACAATTTATTTAAAAAGCATTCACAGGCTGCTTACAGAATGTGGACCTCCTAGTTCCACAAGAATCTGAGTAGGGGAAGCTGACAAAGCTTGAACATTTTAAGAGATTGATAAGAGAACTTTTTTACCTGTGGGGAGGTCTGAATATACCAAATTCAAAAAATGTTTTTCTCTTACTTCAAGAGCACATCTTTTTCTGAACAGGGGAGAAAACTTTTCTTCACAGAAATAATTTTAGTTCCCCAGTCTAGGCAAAGGAACAAAGAGTTTCTTGTTCGCCCTCTCTAACTTAACAAAATGCACAAAGAATCAGCCATCAGAGCTCCTGCCTCAGTTATGTGTCTTTGCTGCTCTTGGTGAAATCCTGCCTGCTAGAAGTACAGCAATTCCAGGAGAGTGTCCAGGAGAAAGTGTGTCATAATGACAAGAATGCTGGATTAATGAAGTAGCTAAAGTCAGATACAGGCCCAAATGATGCTGGATACTTCCACTTCATCCATTCTCTCCTGTCTCAGGATCTTTTAAAAAACATGGAGACTGAGAGATTCTTTAAAAAATAACGCCCCCCCCCCAAACACCATCCAGTGGAAAAAATGGAAGATTATGTCAAACTTTATTTACAACTTGGTGTGCAAATGCCAAAGAATACAAGCAATAAGAGTAGGTGAAAAATGCAAGTGCTTGGATAGACTGTGTAAGAAATTATTTGGCTGTTTGAGCCAAACCCACTAGAACTTTCTGTGCTTGTGTAAAACCTCTGCAAAGCCTCATGTTGCACATAAGGGAGCTTCAGCTTTGCTTCCAACTTTACAGAGTAGCACTGAGTGCTTCCTAAGGAMTCAGGGGGACATCTGGCTCCCTCAGATTGAAATGCAGAGTCAGGTTTGAACCACAGCTCTCTCCTCTACTCTAAATGCCCCCAGAGTTTCGTCCTCCTCTGTCCGCCTCCCCCCCCACCATCCCCCAGTGTTATGCAGCTTTTAGGTTTTAAAATAGTAAATCCAGCTTCACAAAGAAACACCTTCCTAGACAGAAGCTATCTTTTCAGAGGCACCTTTCTCAGGCAAGTGAAATCTTGGGCAGGGGCAGGGAGAACATGCCCAGAACTTGTCTGAAGCATGGATTTTCCCTGGCTGGGAAAGGTGAGCCATTTTCCTTTCAGTGCAGCAGAGTGCAGAATGAGCTGAGCTSTAGAGCAAGTTTAGGGGCAGCCATTGCCTAAAATGTCACATTTTTCCAAAATCCTGTCACRTCTGTGGACTGTTGCTCAAGGACTCCTCTATGGAAGTCAAAGTGGAAGYATGCCCTATGAAGCCTCCCAAGGTCTTCCTCATGGGAAGCCTGGAAGCCTTTGGYTGTGGGAGCCTGAGCAGCCACAGGAGGATCCTTAGAGCCTTAAACACGAGTGCTAGAAGCCTTAGGCATCTGTATGGGAAATAGCTGCATGTGAAGGATCCTAGACACAGGCTGGAAAAAGCCCCAACAAAACAAAACAAACAAAAAACCAAAACCAAAACCAACCAACNNNCCCAAAACAAAACAAACCCCACCAAAACCAGAGAACAAATAACAAGACAGACAAAGAGAAGATGCAGGAAGAAGCACACTAAGAGACCTCTTTCTCTATGTGACACCAAGAATGGAAGGCAATCCCAACAGCTCAAAAAAAAATCTAATGCATGTTTGCTTCATTCAGCATCAGCCTGCTAAGTGATGGATTTCCATATAGCACAAAAAATAGCTCCAAATACTTCTCAAGAGAACCTTGACAAATGAGCTGGCTCATCCAGGGTCAGTGCAGAAATAGATGCAACTTTGGAAAAAGTTTTTGAGTTATCAGCACTGATCTGAACTGGATTTCCAAAATAAGCATTGCAGCCAACAGGCTAAACTCATTGGAAAATCTGTGTGCTGAACTTTAAAATGCTGCTTACAGCTGCTGACAATCTGGTCCTAGGAGACAGAAAAGCCATCAGCAAAAGGCTACTGCTGGGGCAGTAGGAAATTTAGCCAAAAAGTCTGCTTTTTCCATGAGTTGAGCTAATGCCGGAAAGTTTAGAGTCCTTATCGCATCCATTGCTGCTTCATGTGTGAAAGCGAGTTATGACCTTCCACCTGCCCACAGCACAGGCAGACTCCCTCTTTCTTTGATTTTACAATAGTGTTTTCCTACTTTTTGTACTTGTTTTTCTCTCCTCTGTTGTGGGAAAGACCCACATGGACAAGAAGGGAAATTACTGGACAATAAAGGGGAAACAATGACACTGGCAGCAGTCAGAGCTGTAAAAAGCACTAAGTAAACACAAAGGAAAAATATTTTTTCCCTTCTACCCTTGTTTGTTAGGCCATTAGAGGTGTGACTTATTTTTGGCCAAAGAGGGGAGAAGGCAATGTTTACAGCTGCTAATAGCACTTGCTTTTTTCAGTTTGTGTCCCTTTGAAAAGTCATAACCTGAAACAAGCTAGCACCTGAGTATGCTGAGAGTCTACACGGGCAACACCTCAGTGGCACTGCTCTCCAGTCACAGCACTGGAGGKTTTACTAAGGGTTTACAAAGGGTTTACTAAGAGGCTGATACAGCAGACTTGGAGCTCAGCATGACCTGGCTTGTTTGGGACTGCTAAATCAAGCTCAACACCTTAAAAATGCATTGGAACATCTGCAGSATTCCTGTTATCCAGGGAAATCAGAAGTTCACAGAGAGCAGAWTCATAAGCCTGACACTCAAACACCTGGGCCCTCTACTGAAGTCCTAAGTATGGCAGAACTAAGAAAAAAAYATGTGCAATAAACAGCTATTTGAGGGCTCTCGTTTGCAGGTCTTCGTTWACCTAACAGGAGCTGAATTAACTTCCAGAAGCGGAATAATTGACATAGGACTCCAAAAAGTCATCAGATCCTTGTGAGAATCCTTATTCCCCACTGCACCCTTCCCACTTCAGCGGGTTGATTTTCATTTCCTAGGTGCATAACATGTTACAGGGAATACTCCTACACTACAGGACTTTTCAAACTCRAATCACTTCTTCTAACTACCTAGTCATGAGTTTTGATTCCCTTCTCCCTATCATAAGATACTTGACTGGTAAGCCTCTAGTTTCTAACTGAGCCTGAGCTTGGTTGAGGCACTTGCCACATTATGAATTCAAATGCAGGTAAGTTTCATGGAGACACACAGACAAAGCCTTAAGGCAGGTTACCCACATGCTCTGGCTAAGAAACCTAATCCACAGCTTGAGGAGCCCTTCTGGGGCCACCAGTCATCATGAGACATCACCAAGGAGCTGCACACTTTAGGATTTTGGCTGCTGATTAGAAGAATCTCATCAAGCAAGAAATTACCAACCAACTACAGAGAAAACTACTCAGGGAACAGCTACAAGCCAAAAAGCTTTCTGGGGTGAGGGATGCATGAGGTAAACTCAGCAYTTCCCCTTGTTGTAGTACTGCTTTACACACAGTAAGAAACAAATTTTTATCTCTTCCAGACCAGCAAGGGAAACCCAACTGTGACTGTAGYGCATACAGATCATGGTATTCCAAGTCACGTACTAAGGCACCTGATGTGGGAAGCAAGTGTTTGAGAGACAGTGATCCCGACAGAGGGAATGGAATGCAAGTGAAGCCTTTAAGAAACAAAAGCTGCTAGAGAAAAAAAAAAGAAGATGGAAAAAACCAGAACAAGATGCCAACAGCTTGTGGGAGAAGAGTAGCAAGAACATGAAGGGTAAAAGGAAGAACACTGTTTCCCTTGCTTGCTTACTTAATTGCCTTCTTAATCTGCTGGACTTCTGCTTTTGATCATGATGCACAATGAAATCAAGCACGTATATCCAATCCACCAGAGTCTAATAATATCCACAACCCATCTCTCCTCTCCCAGTGTCTATTTAAGAGATTCCTCCCAGTGCAGCAGTGCAGGAATCATGTTTGAAAAACAGTAAATATCAGAGCATCATACAGAGAATAACAAAGCAGTGGCTGTTTGCTTTCATTAATCAAAGCTGCTCTCTCCACATATACAAAGCTTGTTTTCTCTGGGGAACAAAGAAGTCACAGCACACTAGGAGGAAACAATAGAGTAAGGAAAAACAACAACAGCTGGCAGAAGCAAAGTGTTTTCTTTCCTGTTGGAAGAATAAGCCTCCTGGTTTTGCCTTCTGGTTTTATTTTTTAACTTTCCCCCTCAAAMAGCAATAAATTGGATCCTCTTCCAGGACTTAGGGTGAGGAGGAGAAGCAACATATATTSATGAGAAAAAGCTATCTGGGAAAAGGAAGGGGAAGCTCCTACCCCAYCCCAGCATCATTTCACCATGTCACAGTGTGCAAAGGTGAGACTATCCACTGCAGCAACAGCTATAGCCTTGCAGAGGAACTGGCAGCTCTGGCACAGAAAGCAATTTCTGGAGGCACTGACGTAACTTAACTTAGTGGCTCTCTGAAGAGCCTCCTGAGTTCCCTCTTGCYAGGAACAAGTTTACTGCACTCTGATGCACTGACAGAAAACACCAGCATCTTTGCAGTGAGAAGTGTGAAGAAAAGCAGAAGCTGTCAGCCTGAAGATACTACATTCCCAGCAAATGGTTCTTCAAATGTCTTAATCTCTTTACCTTTATTACACCAAGACTGACCCCACTGTAGAAACCCTAATTGTGAAAAAAGCCCCRCTAATTATTTTTGCATGAATGCAGCTAGTCACCAGCTAATGCTCACAACAAGGTGTTAGTCTCCTAGGGAGATACCTTCTCTGGAGCATGCTGCTGTAAGAAACCCTTGTGAAGCAACAACATTCAGTTTTAAATATTCGTAATTTGAATGGTATTAGGCAGAGACAGATCTATATCAGTGATCCTCAAATACCGGGATTTAATACAGGAAGTTTTTGCCTTGTCAGGCTTGTTAAATTTGTTTGAAACAATAAAGGAGAAAAGCCATTAAGTCAAATTCCGAAGTGCCTTTCACAGGGACCTTTGCTTCCAAACCCGTGAATCACTAGCARCATCTAGTGGCCGCAACAAATCAAACAGATTTTCAGGCTGACCGTGGAATGAAATACAGGCAAACCAGAATCTAAACTATGTTTATCAGCCTATTTACATGATTGCCTTGAATTACAGCAGCACCAGAGTTACASAGATCCTCTCAGATACTCATGCAATTATTGTTAACTCAAGGAAGTCTTCCTGCCTGCATCAATCTGCATGTAGTCCCAAGSACAAATCAGGCAGGCTCTGCCACCAGCAYRGCCTCTGCTACAGTGATCTGAGCACAGTAGCAGGAGCCTACATTTCCCCAAGGCTGGAGCACCAGCGAAGTTCCCAGAAGCAGCATACCAAGTTCACGTGGCATGCAGGAACATAACCTGGAGACAGGTGCTTACACAGCCTGAGGATAACTTTATACAGCAAGAGAGAGTTACTAAGTGACCTGGTGTACCAGCAGAGGGAGGAACAAGTTCCTCCCCCCTGCTCCTGCTCTGACAGCACCTCAAAGGGCAAAATGCATGGTATAGCTGAGACAACTACAAAATCTAAAAGAGATTAAAATACAAAACAGATGAAGCAGACAGAAAYCCCAACTATGAATTCCCAACTATTCTAGCAACTGTCAAGGAAAAGAAATTAAAGCAAAAGGAACATACAGATACTTTTATTGCTCACCTTTTATACAACAGCATACCTTCAGCCATTTTCTTTCACAGCTTGACAATGTTTATGTACACAAAAAACCCAGCAAGAAGCATTATGTGGCTTTCAGTAAAGAAAAAAAACCCAAACATTAGAACACCAAACTCAGTCAGGTTTTGTTTTCTGCAGCAATAATAAAAGGGCTTCCTCCAGGCAGGAACTAATCTTCCCAGGCCGTAGTGCATTTCTTTAAAGAGACAACCCCAAAACAAATTGCCCTAGATTTGCTGAGCCAGTGGTATCAACTTGCAAATAAAATTAACTTCAGTTTGTCATTTCTTCTAGCTGATTTCAAGTAAAAATTAGGTTTTGAGGAGGAGCAACTTGTTTTGGATGGATGCAGGTCAGTTTGAATTGCTACACCTAACTACAGGCCTACACACACTATCAGTTCACAATTTAGCTTAGTTTGAAATGATCTTTGCAGATTTTGGCGGCAGTCAGTCTTCAGAGTTGAGCAGGTGGGAAAACGTTGTTTAGCGGGAGATAAGGCTACTGAACATGGCATCTACAGCAGAGCTCACATAACACAAAACCCTGTTTGTCAGAGGGAGTTCCCTGTGCGTGCACACACACGCCTGTAATGTCATCATGACTGAAACAAGAGGTCAGCAAACCAAAAAAGCAATACTCCAAACTGGTTTTAGAACGTGTAACTCAACGATTTGGGGGAAAAATGCAGAAGTTCTATTGTGTATTACAACAGACAACTTTGACCGGTYTTAGTGTTTTCTCTGAATCAAAAGGGAAAGCAAATACAGCAGGCAGATTCAGAACAAACATATTTTGAGCAGAGGGAACTAGCCCAACATCAAAAAAGCATATCTGTTAGTTGATGTTTATGGCGCAGGGGGTAGTGACAATGCCTTTTAGACAAGTAGGAGGGTGGTAGGGAGGTCTACACAAGGTTGTGCTTTGCTCAATGCAAAACRTCCCACCCAAAGAGATTCTACCTGCTGTGTAAAAACCTGTACTAATTTAAGCAGCATTTAAGTCAAGCCTCTGAAACCAGGTTTCTATTATGTGAGCTCTGCCGAAGTCTAAGTTTTTAGCAGCCTCAGCTGGTGAAGTGTCTTCCTTGTCCAAAGCCAGACTGATTATACTGATAACCTCCATGCTGGAAGTGCTGCTCAAACTGCCCTCCTTGATTAAAATTCTGTCCACCTCTGCCCCCCCAGCCGCCTCCTTGACCTCCACGGCCACCACGACTGCCGCGGCCACCCCTCCCTCCTCCACGCCCACCCCCTCGGTCACTGTGGGACCCACCATCTTGATATCTGTTGTCTTGCTGGTAGCCGCCACCACCACCCCCTTGGTAGCCACTTCCAGAATAAGACGACGACTGGTAGCCACCATAGCCTCCTCCTTGGTAGCCACCACCGCCACCATGGTAGCCACCTGTTTGAAAACCTGCATCTCTGTAGTTGCTCTCCCTGTAGCCGCCATCCTGGTAGCCACCACTTCCACCATCTGTCCAGCCTCCTTGAAGCTTGTTTCCTCTTCCACCTCCTCTGCCGCCATGATCATAACCACCACGTCCTCCTCGTCCCCCTCGATCATGGCTTCCTTGTTCGTGACCTCCTCGCCCTCCATATGAGTCATAGCCTCCTCTTCCTCCTCGGTCGTGACCTCCATGGTCATAACCTCCCCGCCCTCCATAGGAAGAGTCGTAGCCACCTCTTCCTCCTCTGCCACCGCCTTGTTGCGAGCCACCCTCTGGTCTTTTCTGCCACGGTGGCATCTCAGGAGGTGGAGGTTCAATTTCATTGGGCCTTCCTCCTCTGTCAGGCACTCTGCCCATTAGCACCTGCAAAGGGAAAGGGAAAACTGCCATAGGAGTTGTGAAACCTCACAAGGAGAGACACTTTCACTAAGAAACACCTTAAACAGCAGCCACTCCGAGATTTTTAAACCCAGAGGCAATTTTTTGCCTGTTTGAATGCGAAACACCTGTCTCCAGTTAATAAAAATGAAACASGGATTACCTGGTACTTGAAGCCCTGCTGACAAGACAAGTCAGAGACCTGTGCTTTTTGTTCCAACAGCAGGCACACCAGCATGGGCAGCACCAATACAGTCTTTCACTTAACTCGTTATTAGTGCAGAATTCTAAACTCAAATAAGYACAAGTACAGTGCAACACAGTCTCTCTAACTAGTGCTCTGAATTGSTATAGAAGCCATTGACTTGGTAAACAAAGGGAAAAAAATTCTATTTTTCAATAATAATATGCAGAAACTTAACAACAGACAGGCGTGAGACAGCACTGATCAGAGTGGAGCAAGACTCTAGWGGTCTTTAGCTGTCTAAGAATGGTGTGATGCTAAAAATTTAGCAAGACAAAATGGGACATGACATTTGTTCTGCTTCTTTTAAAACAATGTAACAAAGGAACTTCAATGGAAGCAGGCTACTTTGCTATTTCATGCTACTGTCTTGGAAAACATTTCATATTGATAACAGAGATAAGTTAACAGAATATCCATCAGCAGCAGGGCAATACTGCATTCCTGTGAAAATAGACATGTAGTCTGATGATACAGTCAACCTGTCTTACCACTTAATTTCTTGCACTCCAACAGCACCAGAGGTGCAGAAATTATTTGGGGCAGGTAGGCTGTGGTCAAATCAGCAGACCACCATTCTCTCCTAAATTAATTGGAACTTTACCTGAGGTACAGTTGGTACTCAGAAGGTAGAAAAGCAGACACCTATCCCCACCATTTTAAAGCACCAAATATGCTGCTGTACATAGCTACTGAGCTGCAAGTTCAGCACATACACTTTTGTGAGCCTACTACTCTTGTAAAATCAAAATTTTTGAAACTAGGCAAATTGTTAGTCTAAGTCATGTTTCTGCTATGTCATTATTAAAACTACACACTTGACTATAATATATTTGTGTAACCAAGGCAATCTAATTTATGGGATCCTTGCCTTATGATCTTAGTACATTCTATTTACATAGAGCAGAAATACAGTTACTATGTAGGTGTTTTTAACATGGTGAYAAAATTAGGTAGCAGTAGTGTAATGACCTCAGTAATTCTGATAAGACAGAGCAGGCCTACCCCCACTGAAAGTAATCCAAGGTATTTCAGCAATTTTTTACTGCCCCAAAGATGGGACACTGTGAACCTCAACAGCTGAAACTGTACTATCCATAATGCACTGATGCATAATCTGGAACATATTAACACCAAGTTTCTTATGCTTTATTTCCAAATTCCACTAGCAATCCTGAAAAAATGTAAGATTTATTACTATATCCAAATTACTAAAACACTCCTAGAAGAACAAGCCATTTGTCACCAAAGGTACCTTATTAATGGCACATGCAGTCTTCTCTCGGATGGACCCACTGCTGGTTCTCATAATCTTTGACAGATCTTGCCGAGCTGCCAAGAGATTTGCAATTGATATAGTGCACTTAGTAGATAAGAGGGCACGTTTTGGCTGGTAGACTTTAGCCAGTTTTTCTGTTTGACTCTGTTGGAGCAAAGAAAAACAAAACCCAGTCAGTTAAAGCAATGGGACATCTCATCAAAATAATCAAATGAGCACTGAAGAACAAGCCACTACTGCAAATACAACAAGAAGTTATTAAAAAATCAGTGAGAATCCCTTTGTAACTAAGTATTATTTCAACAAAGCTAGCACTTGTCACATGAATTTTTTAAGCAAATAGAATTATTTAGAAGAACTAGAAATGAGATCATACACTCAACTTTGCCTTGGATTTAACCTCTCTTCCTCCACTGCCTTTCAGCATTAACAATTCTGACTTTTTTAAACACCTCAAAAGTTTTCCAGCTGCAAAACAAGAGAAATCTGGGCTACCAGCCACGAGGTACTACACAAGTTACATCTCTCTTCAGTTATCATCAGAGAATAGCCTGTGACGCAGTTAGGATAAACCAATTGCCATCCGAATGCAGAAGATGGCAGTGGGGACAGTCTGAATGCAGAAGATGGCAGACAAACCAGGTGTTCCACCATAAGATCTTAACAGCAGAAAAACTTAAGAGCACATTTTAAAATCCTTAAATCTTACTTTCCATCTAAAGSCAGAAAACTGGATGATGGTACTGGCTAAAGGTAGGAGAAGCCAAAGCATTCACCATACTATGTTTTTCTCTGGTAAGTTTGACTGAGCTCTGAGCACAATATTYTGGTGCTATGATCTTGTTTTAGGTGAAACTTGAAATTTTTACTTAAAAAACTCCTAATAATAGATTGTAAGGGGGTGGTTTCTTCTGGAATTTCCACTATCTGAAGAAGTAGCTATTTAGTCATACCATTTTATTCTGATACTTTACAAATAAAAAAGAAAATTACCATCATGTTAAAAGCTACTGTTACAACTAACCATATTGTAAATCTGAAATACTACAGCAACATTCTGCAATTCTGTATCGTTATGCTTCTAAAAAAACCGTAGATTTGCATTTCACAAGATATAAATGCATACGCAATTTGTGGGGGTCTATGAAAGTATTTTATGTAGCTAGTCAAGTTAAAAATATCTGAGAATTCCTAGGAAAAAATCCAAAAATGCTTGTGTAAAGGTGACAAAGCTGTAATCCCCATTTTCTAAACATAATTCAAACTTTTGCTAATTTTAATTCTCTAAAGTATCCAAACAATCAACTAGCTCTTCAATCATCTACTAAGAATCCTGAAGAATAYAAGGTTGAAGAAATAGCACACCAGTAGAAGTCCTACTCAGGTGTTGAAAGAGAAAATGGAACACATCACAGTTTAATAATCAAGTAKAGTTGCTTTTTGAAAAAACATTTATCAAGAAAAAACACTTGATGATTCCATGTGTCACAGTTTAGCACTAAYAACTCAGTCTCAAACACTACTAGCATAGTATACCTAATAGTATGTTAGAAGACCTGGTTTGGTCCTAGAAAATAAATTATATGTACTATTTTTTTTATATCTTGTTATTTCTTTCTGAGACATAGGAAATAGGGAAACCATTAATTATTTTTAAAACCAGAATATGTATCACATACTCAAGGGAGAAKAGATCTCATGTCACAGCCACTTGCCAAGACAAAAGAAGCACATAAAATACTACCCTATGAGGCAAGAACAAGTAGTGCCTGAGCAGCTTTTCTCATGAGCATTTATGGAGTTGTGCTTGGAGACACACTTAAAATCTGATTGCTGTGGACAGCACAAAGTAAGAAAAGGGATGGTCAGCAGGAAGATGCTTTTCAACCATCACACAAGACATAGCATTTAATGGTTGACATTATGGCACTCCAAACRTGGTTGGATCAGTAATCTCTATTTTTTCCAGTGGCTTTGGTGTGWAGTTACACATGGTCTGTCTTCTCATTTTACCAACTGATTTAAAATCCAACAAATCAGTATTCAGTACAATTCTTTTAATCATCTTACATTGTCATAAACTTCTTTAGAAACTCAAAACAAAACCAGACAACTCCAGTGATTACTTTTGAYTCATGAAGGACAAAACAGTGATGCAGTTTTCCAGAGATACTTATTATAAAGGGTTGCCATCAACCAGGACTTCACAGCAAGTTGTTTGTACCTTAGCTCTATCTGACCAGCCGAAGGATTGCACAGTAACATCCAAACGTTTGACTAACAGTTTTCTTCGGACCTCGTATTCATTGGCTATGGCTTGATTAATTGCTTCAATTTTTTCCTGAAACAAAAAATTGCAAACAATCAATTACAGATAAAAGGTTTCTACTTAATCAACTATGTGGATGRAAGAGAGTGTGACACACACAAAAGAGTTTGATACTATGAAGGTCTTAAGATCGCAATTACCTACCTTGTCAAATGCACTTACAACCAAGCTATGCCTGCTGATGTTATTTTCCTGAAGCTTCAAAGGCTCACATTCAGCCTTCTGTCATTTCTAACAGCACAAAAACTGCACACACTGCTGAGGTGTTTCTCAACATCCACCAGGACAGAGAAGCAAAGCTGAGAAAATACTAYGGGCAACAAGCCGAAGCAAGGGCATACCCAAGCACTAGCAAACGGGACATCTTTGCCTTCTTTAAAACTAGCAAGCTTAAGGACAAAGATAGAGCAAAGATAAAGGACTAAAAGTGAGTACAGTAAGAGGATCTTGATTAAAGCACASTCTGCATACAGGCAAAATAACAAAGTGCTCCATAGGAAAAAGTCCTCATGAGAAACAGCTGGTARCAGACAGTGGTTTAGACAGAGCAGCAGGTGAGATACTGCACCATTAGGGAAATAATTTATGTATTGACAGAGGCCTGGCTGGAGCAGGGCAGTGGGGCCCACTTTCAGGCTCAACAGTACAACCACTGAAGGAAGCAGACTGTTGGGAGCAGATGTGCATCAGCCTTAGGCAAGAGAGACAAGAGAGACTTGCWGTCTTGCAGCAGTAGCCACAGCACTGCGCTTGGTGCAGCAGCAGGGATTAATCCAGGCACCACCCTCCTAGAACAGCAGGTGACAAATCCCAGCTGGAGAAGATCATAGCTCCACAGCCTGTGTGTACAGGGTCTCTCCCCGCTCCTACCTGCACATTCAACTGCCTCTTGGAGAGGCTACGAAGGAAGCAGAATATTTCAAAGGACAGAAAGAGGAGGACATTATGAAAAGACCCATAGTTAGCTAAAAAGAAGTCCCAGAAGCAGACATGACACCATCTCAGCAGGGCTAGGTCACACAGACAGCACTGGCAAAGGGCARGAGAGGACAGTTTAAGCTACTGCACAAGCGTGCTGGTCAATACCACCACTGCAGGTCTCTCTTAATTTGGAAAAGTTTAGCCTGCACCTGGACACAGAGGTTCATGATTCCAAGACTTAGCAGTCGATGTACCTTTATTGAACCAACATATGCATTATACTGCAAGAAATTAACTTGTCTTCAGAAAGAGAAAAATGATTTTGCAATGCACAGAATACAGATCAATACTTTGTATACTTGAAAAAGGGAAACAGGCTCTACTACCTGCAACTACTCACCCAGTGAGCTGGTCCCAGTTGTTTCTTCAATAAAGGTTTCCCAACATGATTAGGTGGAACCTTTGCTAGAGTTTCTTTCAGCTGTTAGAAGACATATAAATATATAAGCTTTGGCAAAAAAAAAAAATAGCTTCTCAAGATTCAATCCAAAGGACAAGACTGTTGGACAGTGAAAGGCATGACAGAGCARCCTCCAATAGCAAGTACTTTTCTCTGGAACAGAGAACCAAGCACACTTATTTCGGAAAGCAGTGATTTTTACATTTCTGGTAGTCTCATCAATAATTACTTTAAAATTGAGAGAAGGGACTACAGAGTAGATCTACAGTTAAAATAAAGATACCATGAGGTACAGCWCCTCTTGAACACAGAGGGATTTTTCTACACATCATCTCTTTAATTCAGAAAACACCCCACATTTGCATCARAAAGGTTGTATTAAGACTGTGCGAAATATAACATGATGTAAAGATGGACCCCCCTTTACAATCAAAAGKAAAAACATCTTCAATATGAAATTTYAAACCTAACTTGCATTTTACAAGTGTGRGCACAACCTGTATTATTTATCCCATCTCAACTTGGACCGAGGTAGTTTGGGAAAAAAATGACAACCTGTAAATTCCAGCATGTGATTAACACATTCAGTGACCTGGTTTGCCAGTGGTCAGTGCTGAGCCAACTTTATTTAAGATTTTAAACCTAAGTGCTTTCAAATAGTGGATGGAGCTCATTCAAATATCAGCAGTTCATTTTTTTAATGCGGTGGATCACAAACAAAGAGTCAACTATACAAATATCCTACTCTGAACTGTACTACCTACACGTGAAGAAAAACTTAGCTTGGTTTTCACATGTTAAATTAGACTATTGCGATTCTAACCCTCACTTTTTAAAAACAACACTTAAGGGGGACCTCCTATTATAACCATAATTTTACAGTCAAGATTTAAATTTTCACTCTATGGTATTTAAGTTTTCACATTTTATTTCACTTAGTGATGCATTTTTCATTTATAAAGTGAAATAAATTTTTCAGTTATTAGTCAGCTTTACTTTGTCATTCTCAAATATTGCCAACATCTGAAGTGTTCAGATTGTAAACACCACAATTATACACAATATCTACAAAAACCATAGGCTAGAAATTCCTGATTGTGTTACATTATGCTATAAGGAAAGTTAAGGGGGGGAAGGTTTATATAAGTCATAGAGATGATATTTATTTACTCAACAATGTGAAAGAAAAGTATATGAGTAAAACATAACAGAATTCCCAGACTAAAAGGATTTTAATCTACTTTATATTCTGTATTTTAGTATCTTTCAACAGCAAAGCTTCCTAGTATTATCCATTGTTATGRATATTTTCTACCTTTTATGCAAAATAGAAGCACAGGATTTCAGATGTATCTATTTAGTGCCCACAATAATTCCAAAACCAGAACACAAACTGTTTCCATTCTACATCCTGGATTTTTGATGGAAAACCATTCTCCTCCTCTTCTTACACAGGTCAAACCAAACTGRTATCTTGCATAGAAACAAAACACTRTTTTTAGTTSCTTGGTTTTGCTTAAGTAAAACATAACTAAAGGGTCAGTCAAACTCTGAAAGTGTTTTGGGGAACATTTTAATCACAGAATACTCTGCATTAGAAGGGACCCATATTGGTTCTTTGAAGTTAACAAAGGTTGTCTTCTGCTGTTCTGCTCACCCCTACCCTGGAAATCGAGTCACTAAGTGTGACTTAAAAGCTTTCTTTCCCCGACCCTTGGACTGTGTACTGGAAAGTCCATTCCATTTAATTTCTCTGATTTATTACAGTTACTCAAACAAAAGTAAATATTTTTTTTTAAAAAAAATATCAACAGCCTGGAAAACATACATGTAAGGAATAAAAATAAATGGAATCACAAGAACTGATGAAACTTAGGGAAAAGGTGTTAAGTTTTACTTTAGTTACTTTTAACCAAAACATTAGGTTCCCATACAAATTTGYTTAGGTGTATTTCTGGAAAAACATTTCTCTTTAACGTTTTTCCTGAGGCCTAAGATCAGGATTTTCTTCTTCTGCAACAACTGATGGCATTAAAGCCTAGAGCAGTCACCCTGGAAGGCAATGATAGCAGCAGTCCCTGACCTCATGTCTTGGCATGGAAAAAGCCTTTAAAATAATTTTCAAAAYTCTGACTCTGCATACGCAGTAAAACACATTAACTCTTCTTCACAATTCAAACACTGGAGTTTCACAAGAGGTAAATCATGCCCAGGCAGCAGAACTATTTTTCATCAAAACAGTAACATTGTAAATATTCCAATTTTTCTTCCTTTGATTCTTACTTTTTTTTCAATTCCGCTGAAGAACTGGAACATCGTTATGTTGGCSGGAGGCTTGGACATGCCTAAAGCAATGCATATGCCTTTTAGCTCCTGAAAGACTTCACTGCCACCTCCTTCCTGGACTTTTTTAGGAGGGGCATTCACACACAGCATTCTGGCAGCTTCCAGTTCTGAGATGAGGTATGCTGGGTAAGAAAAATTAGATTTGACCATCAGATATAGCAGAGTTAAATAATTTTAGAGCCAGTGAAAACTCAAGTGCTTACAACCAACAAATGTGCAAATGGACTGTTTTAGACAGAGTGAGGGATAGAAATTTTGTACCCACAAGAACACTGGTATTTATAATAATTACTGAGTTCAGTGCTAGAAACACAACAAGCAGACAACAGGTTTAGTACAACCAATTAACGCCTGGAAAAAATCCCTATGATTCCAGCAGGTATTAATGCCAGAGKTCAACAGAGCACAGCTCTTTTCCTTCAGGCTTTGCCCAGCAAAGACAGGAAACTAGGAACATGGAAACAAGCAGGATGAGGACTGGGATATGGGTTTTATGGTAGACAAGCAAGCACTTYTTGAGGCTCTAGGAAACATGCAAGGAAATGAGCAGAGAGAAGTAAAACGTTGGATGAATCTCCTCTATTTCCCTATGCAAAATGTAGAGTGGAAAAATAATCCCACTTAGTAGTACTATTGAGAGTTCAGGTTTACAATAACTTCATAAAGGAACGCTGTAAYTGATGAAAAGAAGCTAGAATGGCTGCAGTTCTCTTCAATAACAGAATGTGCCCAAAATTTCAGCATCGGGTCTCATTTACAGTGATGTAAACAGCCTTTGTTTGCAGGYTTGAAAATAGTTTCAAAACGTTAAGGTTTGTATTTTTAAAAATGCACAYGTTTAACAAGACTTTTATCATTAATCATAGTGAATGACCATAGCAATAATGTAGATAAACATTTCTAAAAATAAGAAAAACTGATGCTGCAGACACACGTGTGCAGGGAAGTAAACCCACAGCTAGACAAAAGAAGCTTATTATTTATAAAATTGGGACAGACAAAAAGATTAAGAACATAGCCTTTTAATGATCTCTATAATTTCTTCTAGTTCTCTAGAATGTCTTCTGCTAAAGACACAGAACATCTTATAAATAAAAAAAACCTTAGAATATGTAAAGCAGTGAAGCATCCTTTGTAAGTTCTTTCAGCAGTACTTTATACAAATTTTTTCTTACATTGAACTTTCAATTATTTACACKCTTTTCAGGCCTACTGACTGAAAAAGAAACTAGCAGAATTTTGTTTCAAAAAATTTAGAGATTACATTTAAGCTATGTTCACCTCCTCTGACAATGACAGAATTTTTTAAGTCTATCACTTGAAGACAAATGTTCTTCAGATACTAATTCTTTTTTTCAGACATCATCTAAACCAACCTGAAATTCTTGTAACTTTTTGTTTTTGCAGATGCCAACACCTAACATTGTATTCTAATGATGCTGAACTGATTGTCTTAGTTCTATCTACTTAGATTTATTTGGTGCTTTCCTCTCCCAGCAATACTGCTACATCTTTCTAAGTGACATAAACGGTGCTGCATTTCATTAAAATGCAAAATACCCTGGCATTTCATTACAGAGGTTTATTCTGTTTCCCCCGAAAAAAGACTAGTTTTATGGCTCACACAACAGGACACCTAATAAGTTCACTTAAGCTATGCAACTATCATAGTACACAAAAAAAAAAAATGAGTTTGGCACTATTGCAACTTCGTATTTCACAGTAAACACACTATTCCTGCCAGATGGAATACCAGAGTCCAGCTCCTGAACACAGCCTTATATTACCAAAACGTACATCCCAAAGGACCTCTGGGATAAACTGTGTGTCAGACAAGCCAAATTTATTGAATGGCTTGGCTTACAGAAAACAAGCTGAAGGGCAGATTGCTTGAGCTACAAAATGTTTTAAATGCAACGACTACCTCACTTCATGTGACATTTTTGAACATCCTATAAAAAATACTCAGTTTAAGTCTATTCATCTTTCTCCTGTTGAAATATAGGAACCTACTAAGTCTATTCATCTTTCTCCTATTGAAATATAGGAACCTACTAAGTCTATTCATCTTTCTCCTATTGAAATATAGGAACCTACTCTGTAATTAATTTCTTATATCTCAGATGAAGGCAGAACTAAATTTCTGTTTTGAAAAGCTGAAGAATCAGCAGCAACTGAGGAAGCAAATAAAATATTAACTTGTGTTGAATTTAAGATTAGATTAAAATTAGTACTAAAATTTCTAACTCTGAAACTTGATTTTTATTTTTTTTAATGTGAATCAGTATCACACACTTACAAATTCAGGTACTATTTCTTCTCCTCCAACATTTCATAAGCAGAAATAAAACCAATTTAGCTACTGAGATCTGATGGGCCAAAAAGRGAAGACATCACCATTGCTAATGTTAATTTCCTTTCAATCTGCACACAGCAACTGTAAAACTATTTACTAAGGATGATGATCAAAAGAACTGTGAGTTGGGATAAAACATTCTCTCTTTCATTACAATTCCAGCTGTTGTCAGTGTATGAAAATAYAGGTTTTGTTGTATCTTGCACATCTTCATGCTGGGGGCTCCAAAATTACGATGCATATGATGTTAGTGGTCATTTTTACAACCACACTAAATAAAAGTTCAGTGGCTAAATTGTGGCAAAAGTCTTCAAATAATTCCCTCTTCATTGTGCCTTTTGAGAAGTAGTAAGACAGGCTTTTTGCTCATGAATGCAAGAAAGGTTAATACTCAGAATATTTTCCATCATACACTGGCTACATATTGACTGGTAAACCCAGAAGTATAGTACTCTGATGCTGTACATTACAGAAAAAATAATGCATATGTTTAGGTAACTACATTGTTGGAAATAAACCAGTATCTCATTAAGTGTAAGAAATAGTACTGTGAATCTTGAAGAAAACCAGATTTGCTTGCAAACACCCTTTTAACTTACTAAGCAGCAAGAGACAGTTCTTTTTATTATGAAGGCGTTTTGTCACATCCCCTGATGTTAATGATGCATATGGACAGTTCATTTCAGACAGCAACCCACTCATTTCAAGCTGGAATTCTTCTGCTTCATTTGGACCTYAGAGAGAAAAGAACAATACTTCGTTCACTACTAATATATGTGAATGAATATTAGAATGAATTAGCTATTTTAAAAAATAAATGTTTTGCTCAAGTTGCTATTAAATATTAAGATCCGTTTTTAATAGAAGAATGCATTTTAATGGAAATGCATTCTTTGGGTTACTCAAAGACACAGCACAACCTATTTGGAACCATGATATGTTTCATTAATATAAAATTACATTTTACTGACAGCTTTTCCAAGCTACAACAGACAGGCACTGGCAACTTCTACAATGAAAAGGGACATTGAAAACATCACAAATTTTACAGGCATACTTTAAATACCAATTAACTCTCCCGACTATAAATTTATCAGATAGTTCTGACAAAGGCAGAATTCAGTACGTTAAAAAAATATGATGAGAGGTAACATTTTTTATCTTTTCAAGAGACTTCAACCCCAAATGTCTGTTATTCACAAACTCAAGACATTTAAAATGAAGGTAGGACTTCATACTCCAGCTAACATGTTTCTTTCACTGTGTTTAAAGAATTTGAAATAGGTGTTGGAAGACTTCTGGATTTGTATTTTTATACAAAATGTACAGTAGGAACCTTATACTACTAGAAGAGGTGTGATGCTGTATTGTTACAGAGAAATACATAAAATACACTCAAAGAAAGAATGAACATATCAAAAACAGAGAGGAAGGAAAATAACAGATGCTGAGGTAAGAGGCAGCAACCTTTGGCCACTGAGTAAACGCAAAGCTAWGCGCATAAAGGCATCATGAGTTAACATATTAGATATTCAGGAATACCGGTTATCAAACCAATTTAGCCATTTAATTTGTAGAATGTCATGACTACCTGACCAAAAATAACTTTTTTTTTTGAAAGCTAAGGTTTTCTTCCTCCACCAAAATGAAAACCAATCATCCTCAGGCTCCTTCTCAGAGCATTTCATGAGAGAGAAAAATTCACAGCAAGCACAGAATTAAGGTAACCAATAGTAAAAAGAAAATATCATTACTGTACTCATATGAGAACACCACCTTGAACAGTAGTACTACTGACATCAAAATTACAAACATAAGCATTGAAATAAAAGTATTCTCAGGATCTAATAAAAACCCCACTAGCATTAATGTTTTCCTAAATCCATCTAAGAACTTTCAAAAACAATATGGTTGAAAAATTCAAAGAAAAAGCTAATTTCAGAAGAAAGACTGTTTGATACCCACTATTATTTCAACCTTTACTGGCTGCTCATTAGGCAAGTTTGAGGTGGAAAATATCCAAAATCTGGCAGCGTGCACACAACGCTCCCTGGGGTACAACAGATGTTGTCAGCCCCAATCTCTATGGCATGCAAGAATACACATTAAGTGCATGTTTGTGTTGGAATTATGACTACTTACTGTTGGTTGCCTGCACGTTTTCCTCTAGTTTACAGAACAGCCGTAACTCAGATACCAACCAAGCACAGAGTTTGGTGAATTCAGGGGAACTGGCTCCATGAGAGACAGCCTGAGCCAATGCTCCATCGTCTAACAATGGACCTTTGTAACTGAGAAGTAAAACAAAAGCACAGTTTATTAATGTTTGGTGTGATTGATGTCCTTTGACAAATTTATTTTATGCTGTATACATATTGAGAGCTACACCCACAACACATCTGCAGTGCTGAACTCCTTAAGTGGTGATTCCTGGACTGAACTGTAACAAAGAGCATACTGAAAACATATGAGTAAACTCAGAATTTCTGTGCCCATTAACCTACCACCAAAAATACGGTGTCACAAAATAACATAATTAAAGGTTTCCTCCTTGAGAATGTTACCATGTACAGTGGCAACTACTCTGCCTCCATCTCTTGAACATGCTACTGACAATAGATCTATCCAGGGCAACTGCAGTTTCAAAGGATCCTTCTTGAGCTCTACATACTGCTTTACAGTACGTTGAATAATTACTGCTGAACAAGTGCATCTTTTCTGTCATTTCCTATCACATATGAAAGGGTTGCCATACAAAACAAAGCCTTTGACAGAAATATTACAAAAGGGATCTGCATAACAATATCCTCTCTTGAAAAACCAACCTCCCTAAATGGGCACAAGAAAATTAMTGGAATTCATTCTTTGAATAAGCAAAATAAGTAAAAAATCCGACCTAGTGTAAGAAAGCATGAGTTTACAGATCAGATCTTAGTTTTCAGGACATCTGTGTACTGATAATCTCTCAGAGGGAGGATGAAGAGTAGGGAGGAGGCTACCTTACTAACAGATAAAAGCACAAGTTAGAATTTACCCATTGTAGAAAAAAATATACAATATTATTTTGATACACTGCCCTCAACAAAGAAAGACATCCAAGAGTGCAACCAACCAACCGAAACTTCTCTTGGAAACTTCCGCGTAAAGTCATCCACTACGTCATTACAATCCAATGAGTCCAGACAACTCTTGGCAAACCTCAAGAATAAAAAAAAAATCTCAAACTGAAATGTAGATCTCCTAACTTTGCTCCTGTGCTTAACACCACTTACAAAGGATTTGGCCTTCACTGTAGTGGCCTGTTATTTCAGCCAAGTAAAATGAAGGAGCCATACTCAAAAATAACTTTTACCTCACAGAGCAGCTTGATTTGAGACAGAGTTAATCTACTGGCAGCTGGTGGGAAGCTGTAATCTCATGTATTAGAACCCTACTCCATGACAGTAGGCTGGACACTTCCAAGAGGCTAATTAGAGCAAGTGTAAGTCCCATTCCACAGACATTTCATGTGTATAGGAACATCTGGGACTCAGAACAGAAGCATCCAGGTAGAGCTCAAATTAGAAAGGAAGCAATGGCAAGCCTTTTGCTTTGGCAGGTCACATCAGAGGCACCTTTACTAGAATTTTTCTTTAACAGAGGTAACATCTTGAGTGTGTTGTTTCTGATAATTATGACTTCAGCTACACATCTATCTGGCCAGTAATCTAACTTGCAGATTTCTAACTACGAGCAGCTTTTTTCCTTCTGTTTCTGCCAATGGCACACATTCTAGAGCAACACTCCTTTGGTAACTCCTTTGTGCTATCCCATCTATTTGCTTTTTCAACAGTTCAACAAACTGATTCACAAGAGAAGAGGACACTAYCTGAACACCTTGAGCACAACAACAAACAGTTCTTAAACACACAATGCTATAAAAAAATAAATCATCTAATACACTAGAAATGTCTTCAGTATCTAATGAGAAAAACTAAGTTGAACCACGAAGGCCATGAAGCTACTGCCATGGCATAAAACTTCAAACACCCCAGTCTTTCCAGACACCAAGAAACAGAAGTCCCTTACACACATGCACTAGTTTTCCCAAGTTGTTATAAATACTGCTAAGGTCTCGTGTTTTTCATCCTCCAAATTTTCTTTCCAATCACTGTTGTCAATTTTGCTTCGTATTACTTATTTGTTCATCTACTTTCACTGTCTGCTTTACATCAAAAGTCAACAACACTTTCTGTCTATGATTGCATGATTCAGGAGCACAGATCACAACTCCTTCAAGCCACTAGTATCCTTTTAAACATATGACAGAAAAAAGCCAATCCCAATTTTCATTATGGCAGAGAGGCCTTTTCACATTTCAGTCAGAGAAATACCTACCACAACAGAAGCCTATTTGTCAAGCTTTGCAACTRCCATCACCACCTTAGTCTGGAAATATAATCTTTGTTGGAGCATAMTGACTCTAGCCACAAAGTGATTTACGGGAATCGGGCCAATGTGAGTAAATACAACMGTTTGCATAAAACCAGCAGCAGTGAAATTGTAGCTCCCTGTGCTCCAAACTCTCAACAGCTTACAGACATGAGAGCTTACAGCAGGATGCGTTCCCTGTCGTATTTATACAACCTTTATTGACTCTGACAAAGTAGCAGGTTTAAACAGCCAAAGTTTCTCGTGCTATATTACACTAAAAAACACATAAAGAGGGAAAACAGTCACTCATTTATGATTCTTTTTACTTCGTTGTTTCTTTGTTTTGTGAACTCCTCGAGGCAATACTCTGGCAGCTTTAAAAAATTATTTAAAATTCAGGRAAGGCAGGGGAGGGATTTAACAGCATTTACTTCCCCCAGTTGCTCCACTGTCAGTAAATATGAAGCCTCAAAGTTTTTTTACTTTATATTAAAAGGTCTCTATAYCCCTTCCCACCCTCAGCTAGGACCACTGTGTAAAACAGAAAAGTAACCGACCACAAGGCATCCAAGAATCAAGATCAGCTCGCAGGGAGAAGTGACACGCGTGCAGCTAAAAACCTGTCCGTTCGGCTTGGGGTATCATCACCAGCCCCGCTCCAGGGGCGGCTGTGACAAAAAAGGACTATTCCAGGCCGCCTGCGCCGCAGCCCTCCGGAGCGACAGCGGCTCCGCCTGTGCGGAGCGGACAGTGGCGCTCTGTCCCGTGCCGGGGCCGCCCTCTGCTCCCAGCCCACACCGGGAGMGCCCCGCACCCCCACCCCCGAAACGTACCCCAGGTCCTCCAGCGACTCCAGCACGTCGTTCTCCAGGAACTCGAACTCCATCCTGCGGCGGGGCACGTGAGCTGGACCTGCGCGACAGTGGGACTCAGCGCCACCAGCACCCGCACTCCCACCGCCCGCCATTCCCCCCGCTTCTCCAGCCCATCCCGGCCCCGTGGGGGAGGCTCAGCTCTCACCCGCCGCCCTGCGGTGAGGGGAAGCCCCCGGCACCGCAGCCCCGCTCCCCACGCTCGCCCTGCTCCCCGCAGCCCCGYGGCCCCCACGCACTGCGCTCGCAGCTGCTGCGCCGCCGACTGCCGGGTTGGCATCTCAGGGCGGGGAGCGCGGCGCCGCAGGCCCCCGGCCCCACTCTTCACCCGGCTTCTCTAGGGCCGCCCGCCCCYGTGCCGGACCAGCGCCGCCCCCCTCCGCGGCGGTCTCCACCTATCCGCCGACCGGCGCGGCACTGCTAAACCGGGGCGCGGGTACGAGGCCGGACAACGAGTTGTTTTGTGGGACAGGAGCCCGGGACAAGCCAAGAAGCTCACTTTTCGTTCAGGCGCCGGCAAGGACAGACCCGGAAGAAGAGCTTCCCCCCTCCGCTCGGCGAGCCCGCGCAGGAATGTGCTGCGGCGAGCGGCGTCKCGGCAACGGGGAGGACGGGGGAGGGGGGAGGACGGAGCGGCGGAAGGGTCAAACCGCTCCAGGGAGCGAGAGCGCGTTCCCCACCCTGTGGGATCCCCTGGCATGGCCGGGACCACAAACCCCGGCATGCCTTGCGCCCGGCAGTGTCCCTTGTGCCGGGCTCTCGGCGGCGAGTAGGATTAATAAAATTRATAAATCGAAATCGTTTCAGTTCAATTACTAAGTGGAATCCGCGGGTGTCGCGTCTCCCTGTGCTCCGTGCCCCGGCGGCGCGGGCTGCACCGGTGTCCCTGTGGGGGCGTGGCGTTCGGGGATGCTGAAGGCAGCGCTGGGCGCGCCAGGGCCTGCCTGACTGTGCTGGCCGTGGAACTCCTCGAGGCGACGCTCTGGCAGCTTTTAAAATATTATTTTAAATCAGGAGAGGGTAGGGGAGGGGTGTAACAGCGTTTACTTGTTCCAGTTGCTCAGTTGCCAGCATCTCCTCAGAGGGAAAGCCGTGCGCGGAGATACAGATCCATCATTAGTAACAGTAATCTCATTCATGAGGCTACAGGGAATAATTCTGCTTGCTCTCTGCTGCTCTGCTAGGCAGCATTGCCCGGCTGCCTGGGATGCTGCTCTGCTRCTAAAGACATGTCAATCTACAAATTTAGGGGAAAATTACCTCCTAAAGGCCAAAATCTCAATGTCAAAGGAATAATACAGGCATTCTACTTTTGTAATTGCTTCTAATTGTATAGTGGTTAGTATAGAGTCGCCGTAACCCACTTCAATTTAAAAAAAAAAAAAAAAAGAAAAGAGATAAAGGCTTCTGGCAATACGCCTTATCACTCTTGGGCTGTGAGAATTACCTGATATTCCTTTAGTCCATTCATTTTTTACTCAAAGGTGTTCTGCTTGGGAGCCTTCCCCAGGTGGATAGTCTAAACTGGAGATCTGGGGGATCAGACTTTTCCTCACAAATTCAACACTGCTGCTGAAAGCTTGTGACCTTTTGGTTGTTTGGTTGACTTGGGGGATTTTGTTTGGTTTTGGGGTTGTTTTGTTGGTTTTTGGTTTTTTTTTAATGTAATGGTTGGGTTCACCTTGTTTGCACAGCTGGAAGTGTACAAAGCCACATATTATGTCCACAGTCTGGCCCTGCTCAGTTGCTGCTGCTTGTGGTCATGATAATGTTTAGTCCATATTTCTGGACCTTCTTTTTTTTCTTGCCCTAAATTGAGGGTTTAAAAGCATTCATTGGAGCAAGATGCACATGAAGGTATTCATTTTGTCACATGAAAACTGTTCCTGTGTCCACTCCTGRATCTGCACATGTTGAGAAGCAGGGATTTTGTGCTAATTTCACGGGGACATTTGCTGTCATCTACATTTACTGCTYAGATAAGCATGGGCACAGCAGGGTTGTATTCACCTCAGCTGATGACATCTGCCTTCTGAAACAAATCAGTGTATTTCTCTCTTGGGTTCAGCCAATACTGCAGRGCAGGGACAAATTGGAAGGCATTTTCTCCAGTCTGTATCACTCAGTTCTACAACTGCTTATTGTCTTTTCTGTGCTGTGGGAACCAGCAGTTTTTTRAAAAACATGTGGATCTTGTGGCTGGGGAGAAGAACAGTTGGAGGTGTGATGCTACCCTGGAGCACGCAGCTACAATTTTCTCCTGGGGACAGGGATGAGAGCTTTGCTTTGTCATTGTGTCTTATCAGTTGTGATTTTTTTCTTTTCCTACCTATGTRGGGTTTTTCACCATACAAGTTTTGGATGTGTGGCATGAATGAATGGCCACTGAGCATCATTCTGGCCCCTCTAAAAGATATTAGTTTTGACACTGGACAGTTTTAGTTTTACACGCAAGTGCTTCTTGAACAAAATACTACTGTCCTGAGCAGTTCTGTCACACAATGAGATCCAGAGCTCTGCAGATGGGTTACTTCTAGGAGCAGCAGCCACTTGGTCTTTTGGCTCATGGAAAGGCTGTAACTGGGGTAGATTGCCCTGGGGCAACACAGGGCTCTGTGGATTTTTCAATCTGCAAAACTGAGCTCAGCTCTCCTCGTGTTTTTTCTCTCCCTGGGGTAGGTTTGTTACGGCTTCTTCCCTCCCTGCCCTCATTCACAGAGAGCTGCAGGACTGGGAGTCCAGCGTGTCCCTCAGGCAGCTCRCCTTTGCAGCTCTGGCTGGAGCTGTGCATGACTCCCTACACAGTGTCACCATTGGAAAAGCCATGGGATACCGATTTCTCCTATGGGAAGAAGYGCACCAGCCCAGGCTGCTGCTGTCCTCTCCATGGGACCCCTGTAAACCCCTCCTGGCCCCCTTAACCCTGGAGCGATGGGGATGTGCATGGTGGATATCAGTCAGGTGCTCCCAGGCTGTTACATACAGCTTACGGAAGTTGGCAGCCCATGCATGACCTGAGGATCTRCAGCCCAAAAATATTTTTCTGAGGTGTGAGGTGCTCCTCTGCTTGGATGCCAGCTGTGATTAAACAAAGACAATTGGTTTCCTTTGTAGTTGCCTTTTGTGATTGATCGGGTTAGTGTCTGGGATGCTGTGAGCTGTGACTGATGATAAAGGACTTCCTCCTGAGTAGATTCTCTCACAGCTAATAAAGTAAAGCTGTAGCCCCTCCTTCTGCTTTGCACCAAAAGAATGCCTCACCAGTGTGGAGGAGGCTTGTTGAACTTGCCCAGGTCACTGAAGACACACCCTAATGGTTTAAACCTCACTTTCATAGGAAAGCTAGCMAAAGACAACAATCTTAAGGCAGGCTTTATTTCATTACAGACGAATTATTTTCACAGTGTTTATAGCACCTCACCTCAGGTTTTCCCTGTTGGCTCTGTGGTTGTCAAAAATCCCCATGACAGAGGCACGAAATCTGAAATCTGTGCTTGCTGAACAGCATGAAACACGCTTGAGTGTTACCASGTGCAGAGTGTTAAAGGGCTGCTAATCACTTTTGTATCAAAATTACTAATTTAAACAATTTGTAACAAAATTACTAATTTCTCTGAGGATGTTGCAGCTTCTTCAGTGTCTGGGTGTCAGAGAATCAGTGTGACAGCTAAAAGCACTGTCTGCCAGACATCCAGCTGGATTTGCCAGGTATCTAGGAACGTCAGTTCTGGCTCAGAGCACRCTCTGGTTAGCCAAATAGCCTGTTGGTAGCACTAAATGAAACCAGATACCACAGAAAATCAAGAGCAGGACAATGACATTATGACACTTCCCCTAACATTCACCCAGCTTCAGGCTACTTTCAGCAYTTCAGACTTTCTTCAGTTCCTACTGCTGTGCCATGAGAATTAGAGATGGGAAGGTACCAGGGCCAGCCAACAGGGTGGAGTGCCCAAGGCCAGTTATTGAGGGGATCTGTAGTCTGTGTATGTGCCTGTTTGTGGGTGCAGCAACCTGAGTGGGGTAGTGAGCCTTGAGGTCTGGCCATGATCAGGTGTCTGCAGCTGGAGGGAACAAGGATCCAGGGCTGGCTACTGGATACAGGAGCATCTGTCCTGKTACTCAGGAGGCCCATGCTGTATGCTGCACTACATTTATTCCAGAGAGGGGAAAAGGATTATGGTGTTGGTTCCGTTTCCATTTGCAGAAGCACTGTTTTCTGGTTTTATTAACTGCTGGTTTATATGTGTTTATTTGTGTATCTGGCCACAGACGTGTTTGTGTGTGTGTGCTTACTGGGAACACACACACAGCCTTGATGCTGCCAGGATCTGGTGAGACAGATGCAGACAGCTTCAATTCTGTCGGGCRACCCACTTTCTCAACTCCAACCAACACTTCTACTGCAGGCAGGAGGTAATTCCTGCTAAAGAATATGGTTAAAATGCAGCCTTTGTGGGGCAGGTAATTTTTTCATGAGCAGTTCCTGAATATTCTCTGGAGTAGCTAGAGCTCTGCTGGTGCTGTGATGCTTTGATTAAAATTAAAGTACAGGCTATCCCTTCTAGGCAGGCTGYTTGAATCCATCCCTGGATTACACCTTTATTAGCCAAAGGATGTCAGTGTTATGATAATTAGTTTACCTGTCATCCTCTGCAGCAGCAATTAAGGAAGCAGAAAGGGAAAGTGGATCTATAACACAACAAGCTGAGAGTTGACAATTCAATATTTAAGATTATACTGATGGTTATGACTTATTGTGTAKAGTTAGTGTGGGAAAATAAATATTTCTAAAATGTTCTTCTCTGAGCAGCACCAAGAAACTAGTTTGTGAATTTTTGTCATATATAAAGCAGGATGAGCCTATCTACACACTGTAAAGTGATCTCTCACACATTAATTTTGAGAATAATCAACAGCTATGACAAATCTTTGAAAAAAAATATACGCAGACTGTCTTTATTCTTTTACATGCTTGGCAGCTGCTGTCAGGATATTTTTGTTGGTGAAACAGCACCCTTGAGATTAAATACTTGTGAAAAGAAGGCACTTCTGTGAACTCATGACAAAGAAGTTTGCATGAATAATTTAACAGGGTAGCTGAGTTTAAAAATACTAGCAAGATTCCAAATTAAGTATAGAGACAGGAGCTTTAAAAAGCCTTTTTCTCTACTTTAAGCAGCTCTTCCAAGGGATCCAGAAAGGCTCCTATAGGCCTAATGAATCAAGAAGCCTCAGAATCCAGCACTGTCTCTGGCCACTATTAATACCTCATAGTAGCCTTCAGTTTTTAATGCTCTTTAGAGAGTAATTTTTAAACAAACAGCACTCAGGAATCAGCATAGTTYCACAAAAGTTTAATGCTTTTAAAATAACACTATTTAATTAAGAGAAAGGAATACACACATACACAGTCTTCTTGGATGCTGGCAAAAGAGCTTAAATTCGAGACATACCCATGACCAGCAGGTTTGATCAGAAAGAATAAAGAAAAAGCACCACTGATTAATCCCATTAATAATAATGAAAAGAATGTGCCCTTATACCAAAGAGAGGAGCAAAAGATRCCATTCCAGTCATGCAAATCTGCACCCACCTCAGAAAAGGTCTCCAAAAGTCTTGCAGTTGCAGATAACATTTTCTTAGCTCCTGTGGAAAGTAATAGAGAGCCGGCAAAGAYAAAGACCTGTTACAGCAAATTATGTTCATCCCAAAATCCCACTTGCTGGAGCATCTGGTGGGTTTGACTGTTACAATCCCAAATCTTAGGCCCTTTTAATTGTTTCTTTCCCCTCTGCATCAAAACCTTTCAAACACTGTTAGTCTGGAATGTTAATGGATAATGACTCACACAGTCCGCCACCTGCAAAAAGCAGCTTTTTTTGCTGACCATGTGCAGGGTCSATGTGCAGGGTCAAACCCAAGTGCAGAGGGGGTGCAGAACCCTCTGGTTCTGACCAGAGGCTACAGCTGGAGTTTGAGCCAGGTAAGAGAGAAAGCTGATAAAAAGACCCTTTGGAAGTGGGATGGGTGGGGAGGCATTGGGGCATTCACATGTAGGCTTCAAGTTGTTTCATCCCTTCCAATGGGGCATAATTGGCTAAACTACACTGTCATGAGAGGCAGCTGTCATGTCTTAGAAGGTGTCATAAACCACAAGGCCCCCCAAGTGCCCCCAAATTGATTTCTGAGGCCTTCCACTTATCCTTTCTTTTTTTTTTGTACATTTTTATGCTTCCGTATTGCTATATCTACACATAATAACCAAAATGGCTACATACCTCCTTTCCTTTGCAACCAAATTGTTCAGAAATAAACCTGCCACATATATGTGAATATATATTATTTATATTTAAGTTTATAAACGCTGGTCATTTAGTAGCATTTCACTCTAATCCACCTTAARGGATCTATAATTAACAACCTCAGTTACCCTGCCTTCAGGAGTCGGTCATAACACAAGTGTAATACAAATGAAAACAGCTATTAATGAACATACTGTGAATGTAGGCAGTTCACTACAAGAAGAGATTTGTAAACTAAAAGCCATGTATTTGATGCTTTGGTCTAGGATACTAACCATGCAAACGTAAGGTTTCATCTTACAAACCTGAAATAAATCTCCAACCTCTAAGCCTTTCTCGCATTCTGAAGCACAAATTCAACTCTTGGAGGAATAGTTGTTTACCATCTTGGATGACCTCTCTTCTGTAGACATTGTAGGCAGCTTGAGGCAGGTTGTCCATGCCTGTATCTTAAATCAAATGCCAGACAGATCAAATGTAAATGATGAAGGACTATAGCAAATGCAAATAAGGGATGCTTTTTTCACCCAGCCAAACTGAATCCATTGCACAACTTCATTGCACTGAATACATAAAATATAAGGGTGAATTACCTTCGTAACCCTAGCTTGGACACAACAGAGATACACCTATTTTGAACCATTATCTCAACTTGGTGAAGAAACATAATGTGTCAAACTAACTGACAGAGGACATGAAATTTAAACAGTACCTGGAAAGCACCATATTAAATGGGCTTAATTGCATTAAGCCTTCAGTTTTTAAGAGAAAATGCAGTGACTGATATTCCTTTGCTAATACTTTTTTTTTCCCCCCACTAATCAAGCATGTGTAAATATCCATCTTGCAGGTGCCTAGCTACAAGACTCCTCTCATCTAATTATTTGGCATTTACATTTAATTCCTGTTTTTTTCATCTCTGACAGCATATGAATACCGTCTAATTGGAGAACTGATATGAAGACCATCCCAATAATTTCTTTACCAGATATCTGTTAAAGGGCTTTTCATTTATCACAGCTACCATGGCTCCTAAAGTGTTATTTTGTTTCTACATTCATCTAAAGTTTGCAAACAAATTAATCAGGGTGGTAACACAAAGGGCTTGTAGTATTTCAGTGTTGTTTAGGTCCTAGCTGAAATTCTCCCACAAAAGCAGCTTCTTGAAGAAAAAATGTATTTGATTAAAAATTGAAAACATTACCTTATGCATGTGCTCTACTGTCTGTAAAATGAAGATCCTTCAGTCATGCTGCTGGAAAGGAAATGCTGTTTGCCTTGAAGCAGCTCTGATGCAGATTTTATTTCCTGCAGGTATTCAACTGTTCTCCACCACCTGCCCAAACAATTCTAATGGCTCTGCTCTCTGCATYCCCAATTGAGGGACAGCTCCACGGAAATTATAACAGCAGCTTGACTCATTTTACCAGAGCCTAGAACTGCTAACATATGGTAATCAGCCTTCTCATTGCAAGCAAGACGACAGCCCAAGAAGACGTGGAGGTGGGATCAGAAAACAAAACCCAGAAACTAATTCTAAATATGGAGCCTTGGATTTCTGCTCTAAGGCAGAATATAACAGTCTGCAGCTGCTTTATTCTGCTCAAGTTGGTTACAAACATGAATATATCCATATTGTCTGAAAACAGCTGACAGAAAGGATAGCCTAGCAACCATAACTTGCATCTCTCTTCTTCTTCATGCCAGACAGAAGCAGAGGAGTCAAGTAAAATAAATTTCATGGCTGCTTTATACTCCCACACTGCTGGCACATAGGCTGTTTGCACCTAACTGTGCAGCAGGCAGAAAAGGACTGAATTCTGTCTTGGAGAATGATTTTGCACCCTTTAACCTTTTGTAATGTTCTGAGAGAATAACAAACCCATACAGTATTACATCAAGAGCCACAGGAAAACTTGTCTCAGGTGATTTCTCTTGCCCCTTGCACCAAAGAAATACAGTTTGGTCATGCTTTGGGATGCACTGTTTTGGTGGATGGTTGTGGGTTTGTTTTTTMAAAAAACCTGCTATCATCACTTACTTTCAGTAGCTATTTCTAAAAACAATTTGGGGTTTACCAGGATAAAAAAAATAACTGCCCTTTGCCCACTTTTCCTACTGTTTCCGTTAAAAAAAATAGGTTCTTTGTGAAGCTTCTCTTAGATAAGAACTGGGCATTTATTTCCACCCTTGGCAAAAATTTAAGAATAATAAAATCACTATGACTGGACAGGACTTCAAAGATCATTGAGTCCAACTGTTAACCCCATTAACCCAGCATCAYTGTGTTCACTGCTAACCCATGTCCTCAAGTACTACATCCACATATCTTCTGAACACTTCCAGGGATGATGATTCTGGAAAATCTCTGGCAATTGGCAGAGACCTTATATCTTAGCCTCCTACTTGCACAAGGGCACAAATGCACTTGGAAAAAAATTACAAACAGAATGATGGTTGCTACCTTTCTCCCCTGCTCACAGGCCATTTAAAATTCTAAAMCTAATAAACAATCCCCCCAAAAGCCTATGTGCTGCTTAGTTAAAACCTAGTCAAAGACAAGATTCCAGCAAGCTAGAAGCMAGATTTACCCACCCAGCAGACTGCCCCAGGAAAAACTATTTTATTCTGCCTAAAACATTACTTTTGTAAACATTTGAAGGCTTCTTCTCCTTTCCAAATGTACATTCAAAGAGACTGGAAGAAGCATTAAAAACCACCTGGCCTAAAAACAGATTGACAGGATGACAGCAGCTTTTCCATGTCTCTTCTCCCACTGCTTCTTAATCAAGCTTGGTTTTGCAACAAAGTTCATCCAGGAGAAAGGCCTTTGTGCCAGCCTCCCTCATGACAAACTAAAGGCTACAGTACCAAAGGAAGACTTAATCCATTGTTCTTTGAAATTACTAGGGATTTGTGCCTGGTTTGAAGTAGTGTAAAGATAGAAACATTCAAACTATGTTTGTTTCCTTTCTATCAGAGGCTTTCTAAAAACCAGGAAATATGCTTTATGCAGTTTTTGGAGAACTACGTCAGAAAGGAGAGGTAATGTTTTATTGCACCTTTCAAAAAGACAAGTAAATCCCCATTAACTCACCCCTCCTCCTGAGGATCTGGAAGAGTCCAAGGCCAGCCTAGAAATTAGGCTTCCCAGTCAGTGCACTATGCTACAGCTCTGCCAGGACAGGGAACCAGCACAGTGGATAAATCATTTACTGCAAGCCTCTGGAAACCACAGGAAAGAAAAAAAAAAAAAAAGAAAGAAAAAAATACATAAATAAAAATATATGCCATTTCATGAAATTACAGTGTTAATGCCAATCTGCTTAGATGCCATCACCTACACCACCCGTTATGTTCTTGTCTATTACAGAGGTTCAAAGAGTACCTTCTACTCCTTCCCCAAAGAAGACCAAGTTAATCTTMCTTCCAGGAATAAAGAGCCCTACCTCCTCTCAAGGATAGAACAAAGGGCACGAAGACAAGTAGCATTTAATTTACACTGTTGGGAAGTTCAGATTCTGCAAAGCTTTAGACAAAACAGGGCAACAACTCCCAATTTCTCCTTTGCAAAGTTCTTGCTTGCCCTTGGTGCTGGCTCCTCTCCATTCATGGCCAGCCAGGTTCAGCACTGAACATGACTACTATTTGTAGAAGCAACTGTAGCAGAGCACAGAACAACGATAATGGAATTATATTGTCTGTTCCCAAAAATAAAGTTAATTAAGTCTCACACAGATCACGGAGTATTGAATAAGGTTGTATGAAAAAGATTGTCCAGATAACTCTGTTTGCCACTGCATGCACTGAGRTCTTCATGAAAACCAATCTGCAAAAGTAAACTAACCAGAAGGCATGTGTGTATTCCAAAACAACACTCTAAAATGCAGAGTTCTAGAAAAATTCAGCTTTCAATTCAATATTTCCCTTCCTCGCACTTCTATCTYTCAATACAAGGCAGATAAGAAAATCAATTCCCCTCTTTCTCTGCAGATTTACAAGAGACCAGGCACTGAAAAAAAACGGAAAGAAAATGGGGGGAGAAATTTATGTGTCAAATGTAAACAAATAAACTCAGGTATATAATAAAAAATACAGAAGAAAACCAAGAAGAAACTACAAAGGACTTTTTTAAGCAATCTATTGCTTAAAACCCAACTGCATTTTAAAACTATCAAAGCATCTCAAACCTTGCTTTCTTTGGTTTTGACAACAAATCAGCTATCTGATGAAAGTAGGGCAATGATACTAACAAAGATTTCCTATATTCAATGCAGTAACTGTTTAACATCATAAAATCAGCTCAAAGAGCCCCTCTCAAAACACTCTTCCCTTCTTAATTACTTTTTTACTGTTGACCGTTTATACTAGATTTTCAAATTCAGCTTAGACACTTCWAGTGTGAAAACCACCAAAATGACTCAGAAACATTTCATACCTTCTTCACACACAGTCATGGAAAATGAAGACAAATGGTGATTTTGCCTCTCCAGAGGTCCATGTGCAGGTAGTGATTACAGAAATTCAAGCTCTGCTGGGGTTACCCCCAATGCCCCACCTCTGGTTTTACACAGGGTTCAGGACTTCCAACAAACTTCCACTGATGGTGTTGACAGTGTTTCTTCCATTGACTTCAGTTGGAAATAAATTGGTTCTTACTGAGCAGGCTAACTGTTGAGTTTCTTCATCCTCTACAGTTCCTCAATTTTATCAACTACTACAGGACTTAGAAACTAATTGAAATAAAGCATTTTCATGGAGTTAAGGGRAAAAAAAACAAGGAGAAAGCCTTGTTGACCTCCATTTGTTTATTTTTTTAAACAATTTACAAATAAAAATGTTATATTTATCCAAGCAAACACATTTAATACTTTAGTCTTTATAACAAGCTATACAAATGAGAACCATCACACTAGAGTTTTTGATAGCTCAAGGACCATTCAGGGTAGGCATGCATGTGTCTGTATCACATGAGGCGAGTCCAATTCCTGACACCAGGGTTCTGATCTTCTATTTCTTCAGAGCTGGTCAGCTGCTAAATGATTTAACACAAATAGTTACTGGATCACAATAAAACGAAAGAAAGCCCATTTCAAATCACCTAAGTGACCTCAATATGTCTGGTCCAGGTGTCAGGCCACAGAGCCTTACCGATTAGTTTTCTTCTCCAAAAGCCAGTCGGACAGATTTTCTCCCCTTGCTTAGTGATGTGGCATCCATACATGTGCTCATACAATACAATGAAACACCTTAAGTACAGATGTAATACAACAGTAATTACAAATCACAGAGACAGAGRAACAAACAAAATCAATTCTAAACACATTCTTGCATTTCAAACAACAAAAGTAAACAAACCCATACATTACAGTTCAAAGAAATTTTCAGTTTTAGTTCTTCTGCAAGTCTCCATTTCCTCAAGTTCTAAATTGCTGTTCTTGAGCTTGCCTCAGCAGCTGGGCTAYTCATGGTGCTACTGACACAAACTGGGTGAGCTGGAAATCACCCAGGAATGGTCAAAGAATAAAAGCCCCCAAAATAAAGAAGACGCACGCATTATAAACGAGATTCCATTTTAATAGCAGAGTGTAGAAAAGAAATTGGCAAAAAAAATCACATGAAAAAACATTTTACAAAATTATGTACAGAATAAAGTATGTGACTGCTTTCTGATGATGTACGTTTCACTTAAGTCCTACCACAGAATGCAAAATACACCCAAAACTCTCAGCTGGAACAAAAAGAAAAACAAACAAAAAACATATACATAATCCCAGCTCTGGCTCCTCAAATATTGGGACTGGCTGGGTTTACCTCAACCCACTGGGCTTTCTGCTATGCTTTCAACCACTCCTGAATTTGTTGTAGCTTCCAAACTACTGTCAGCAGTTTCCATTTTCTCAGTCTTCTTGCTCTGGATGGTGCAYACTCCTTTGCCTCCTGAGCCACCCACCTTCCCATGTGTTTCTTTGAGCCCAGGAACTAAAGTTTCCGTGCACCCAAAAGTCTGACTTTCTGCGCTGCCCATGTTACAACTCAGTGATGGCATTTCAACAGTGCTGCCTTTGCTCTCTTCCACTTTCAGAAGTATCTCAGATGTGGGAGAAATGCCCTGCATTTCTATAACTGGCATGACCACTTCTGTAGCATCACTATTTGAGGTCTGTGATCCAGGCTGCAGTGTAGGTTTTTGAGAAATCCATGTGCAAATTTTATCTTCACAACTACCAGAAGTCAATGTAGCAAAATCAGTAATCTCYGTTTCATTCACTGTTCTTTCAATGCCCAGTTTATTAAGTTTACTGGACTCCAGCCTAATGGATGTAATAGTTTCTAGTTTTGTGACTTCTTCTGTATTTTCTTTTAAAAGTCCTGCTGAAAGAATGCTGAAACATTCATGTTTTACTTTATTGTCTCCCAAACTAAAATCAGTGCTTTCCAACTCAAGCTCTGCTTTCTGAGAGGGAGTCTTCATGTGTTTCACATGTTCTGATGGTGTCTCGATAAGCAAATTATCTAATCTTGCATCAGATCCAGTGTGTCCTAATGATTTTTTTTCACTTTCAGCTACTAACTCTAGACTGGATCCGAGTTCAACMGTGTTCAAGCAAGTATTGACTAACCGTTCAACTCCCTCCCCCTGGGTTTGGTTATCTAATACTGTATGGCCTGAAGGTTTAGGTTGAACTTTTCCTTGCACTTCTAATAGGGTGCTTCTAGTTTCTGTCTGTCCCTCTGTCAACTCTGAAGCATTCACCTCATCGAAACCAGATTTTATTTCTGCTTTTTGAGTATTTGATAGATCCAAACCACTTCCAGAACGAGTTGTGACTATCTGTTCTTTTCCATTACTAGTTCTAGAAGTGCCCCAGAGCAACTCCAGACTATCAGTTTCTGAGTGAGTTCTACAGTTATCATTTAACTTTTTCTCTACCAAATGGGAATTTCCCAAACTTTGAATTTCATTCTGTGTTTCAGATAATAAAGTCTTTGGGTGTAGGCTATGCTTAGGCTTTATCGCTTTTACTTCCCAGTCTTTTTTCTTTGTGTCTTTCTCCAAGGTACCAGGAACATTTGTGTTTGTAAATGGAGTTGTATTTCCATCTTCCTGTCCAATCTTCTCTTGGACCTCAGTTTTCTGTAGATCACAGAATTCCAGACTGCCTGCCTGCTCTCCACCTCCTGTATCAACCAGTCCAATTTCTCCAGGCATCTGGATACCAGAAACAGGTTTTTTTTCTGGTAGYTCTGTGACTGACATTTCTGATTGGTGAGGCTCAAGTGATTTCTTGTTCATTTCAGCCTGATTGTCACCAGGAACCAAACTCCCTATTACTTGATTATTACACTGTGAGAAATCCACATTCTCAGAATCCTCTTTCAACGAGGATGAGCTATTATTTATTCTGTGGTTTGCAGATAAGTCTGCAGGTTTTGTTAGGTTAGAGTTTTCTCCATTTGGAAGCGCAGAACATGCAAGCTTGCTGTCACCTGAACCCTTTCCACCACTACTGTAGAAAATATCATAGAGATCTTTAGCATTGGCTGTGGCCAAGCAAGAATTTCGTTTCTCTATTTTTTTTGCTTGTTCACTGAAAGCAGTTGAAGGTGGTGGTGGTCTCACAGGCATTGCCAACATAGTCTGTTCACTTTCAGACACACCTGGAGCTACTTCATCTGCAGGGATAACAGCTGCCGGCTGCACTGCTGGTGGAGGAGGGCGTGGAGGTAGTCTATCTGAAGTCTGAGAAGACTCATTTTTTTCTGCTGCTTTCAAATCCTCCTCTGCCCCTTTTAAAATTACTTCTTCTCCTCCAAAAGCTTTTGAGATGATATCTGGAGGCAGCAGAAGATCTGTATTTGTTTCTTTTACCACTGGCAGGGGTTTGGTGGTAGCTCCAGAGGATTTTATGGATAAAAAGGTGTTCAAAGGTGGTGGTTTACTAACTGTTGCGGCACTAGACTTCCTGAAAATCATGGTGGGGACTGGTAGATTGGGGAGAATTTTTGCTGATGTCGGTGTGGAAACAACTGGTGTCCATGGGCTAGTGTGTGGAATAACAGTTTTCCCAGACAGCTTGATTTCAATGGGCTTGATATGGGATTTCAAAGACTGACACTTGTTCTCCTCTTTGTTTCCTTCTGTATTCTCTTCCTTTGGAACAGCTCCTGGGGTTTTATCTTCTCTCTCAGTCTTTTTCCAGCTGAATTTCCCAAAGTAGGTTTGGCTTGGTGATTCCTTTTTAGATTCCTCTTTCTTYTCTTCTTTCTTCTCCTCTGTCTTCTCTTCCTTCTTCAGCTTTACCATGATACCCACTTTCCGCCCAGAAGAATCTGTTTTACCTTGAGTTTCATTACTCCCTTCTCCAGACTCCGAGATGCTTTTTACTTCCTCCTTCTTTATTATTTTTGGGGCTTTCTCATCCTTCTCTTCCTTCTGTTTCTCAACCAGTTTCCGTTTCAGCTCATTTTGCCGCCTGCGCTCTGTTTCCAGAACTACAGCCAATCCAGCTTGACGGTCTAGATTTCTCCTCTCTTCATAAAGTGGATTTTCATCTATGTATTTCTGTGGAAATAAACAGCAACATTTTAGCCACTGTTTCCATGAAAAAGAAATAAATAAATGCAGCTCTCTGACAATTTTGACTTGTTCACTAAGTGCCATCTCAACAAAAAGAGAGCAGAGATCATTTTCCTACCAAGAAACTCAGGTACTACAAACTGCTTGCAGTAGTGCTGTCACTTTCCAGTAGACACTGTTTCAGCCTCATGCAGATAAAACACCAGTCTCTATGTACTCATGTAGAGGGAAGTTCTACTTATTTAGTTCAGCAGAATGTAATAAAGATAGCCAAATACATGTACTCCATGGAGTTAAGTGTCATTTTTCAGTAAAGGAAGACAGAACAAGTGGAAGCTAACATCGGGAATGTCTCTTTCCTAGTACACCAGTTACCAACCTTATATTTCTCATTGTGGGGATGACTTTTCACATGCTGCTCTGCTGAGATTTGATCTCCAAAAAATTCATGACAGAGCTGGCAATAATATCCAGTGATGGGAATCAGAAACTCAGAGCCTGAAAAGGCCAAAGAAAATTATCAGAGAAACAAAAYTGAACAAATGCCAAGCTCTTAACAATGTTGGTCAAAGAACAACAGCAAAACCTCCAGTAATGTTCTTTTTGGAACAGTTAATGCTGTTCTCCTTACAGTTACAGTATAGGAACCACCACTACCAAGAATAAACATGTAAAGTGAAGAAGTTTGACTGCTATGGTTCAAGAAATTATTTAAGTGCTCTCTATTGTATTAAGGTAATCCAGTACTCAAGGAGATTAGCATTTACTACAGTCTTGATCTATTTTCCATCTTTCTGGTATAGTCTGCTCAAATACTAAACTGATTTATAAAAAGAGCACAAATATTTTCTTTGAAGTTAAACAAGASTGCATCCTTGTGCCTACAGAACCAGATACAGTTATCTAAGACACTGCAGATTCTTCTTTAGTGGGCACTACTAGAAATACATAACAGATTAATAAAATGAGTTGATCACTGGCAGGACTATTTAGATTCAGATTTTAAATCCTAGATTGACTTTCAAATCATTTTCAGCTCCTTCCATATGTCTGTCTCAGATTCTCTATATCTGCACAAGTACTCATTGGTCATTTTTCAGAGAGAATTCTGCTAAAAATGTACTGAATTGACAAGACAATGTGGAATACTTTGCAAGTTCTGCCCAAACACTGCCAACTCTTGTGATACATGCTCTGAATTCTATTATGTTGGCAAAACTACATCAGAACTACACCAGAGAAAGAAAAAGTCACCTGGTATTCAAAATAAAAAACTACTCTCTAAATAGAAGAAAACACGAAATAAATAGAAGAAAATCTTGCTTCATGACTTTTTCCACAAAAACCACCAAGAAATGAAATAATTTGCCTTTTACCTAAAAATACAGTATCTAGATGTGCCCCTATACCAAGGTAAAGTTTTGAAAATTCCTTTCTCTGAGCAAATGGAACCAGCTGGAGGGCAAAGATGGATGATAGCCAAGTTAATAAAAATTCACATACCTTTGGCAGGAACCGTTATCTTATCAATGCGTTTTATGGAGTCTTGTTTGGTCTCACTCTGGGTCTTCGAAGCCCAAGGTCTGTTGTAAGGATCCAGGGTCTATTTGCACAGTGACAGAGGTATATAGGCTCATATATTACACTAGCAAGGCAAGTACACTTGTCTTTTTCCTTTTTAATATCCTTTCAGAACACTGAACATTAAAATAAACGTGCAAATATATACAAGAACTAATTTTCCTACTTCCCCTCCCATTTTGCAATTTACAATGACAAAATAACTTGTGAAAAGTGTAACATGTAAATGATCGCAAAGAACAGGCAAACATAWGAAACACGAGTGTAAACCCAAGCAAACTGGACACAGGCCCCAAATACACTATTTGGAATACTTCTACGTTAGCTAGCTAGCTGTACAACTGCTCAAGTCCGGTATTAGGGGAAAAGAACTTGATAAGCTACTTCTTGGGTTCATTATTACTTCAGGTTCTCTTGTAAAATGTTGTTCTGTGATGTATGTTTTAGTGTTAATATTCATAGCAATATAAAATGCACTTAGTGAAGGAAGCCTGCAACATACCTGTCTGTGTTTCTTATTATGCATGTGTGTGAAAAAGTCAAACATGGTCCCGCAGATGGTATTGCAGTCTTTGCACCAGTGGTTCCCTGCATCATAATATTCATAAATATTGGCCAACTGGAAAGGATGTTTGGAGGACTGTGAAGAGGATTCTGCTGGCTTCGGGCTTCTACCTCTCGATTTTTCATTAGTAGTTTTTGATTCCTAAATTGAACAAAAGGAAACACTTCTCTAAGACAAGGCAGGACAGACATAATGCTCTAGAACTCAGAACCTGCCTCCAGCAGAAGCCATACACAAAAAAAAAAAAAAAAATTTATCACCTGCTTTTCAGCGCCCAGGTTAATTCCACTGTTTCAGACAGCTGGTATTGCCGACTAAGATGCTGCGCGGCTGCAGTGAAGAGTTTCCAATAAGGCTCCCAGATGTAATGGCTGGATGGTTGTAGGTAACCAAGGAACCAAATGAAAAAAATTCCCTGTGGCATGCACCCTTCCCACTTTATGGGTTTCAATATAACAATGTGAACAATTCCAATTTACCATACTAGCTAAACAGTGCCCAGAAGACCTAAAACCGTTCCCCTAGAGACATTCCGAAGTTACTGTAAAAGCAGCTTGGATGAAAGCAGAATGGAAAAGAATGTAAAAATCAGTTGACTACAAGTATTAAACTCAATCAGTTTTATCAGATCATTTGAGTGTTCCTGAATTCTCCAGAAAACTTGTTGCTTAATAATAATAGAAAGATGGTGTTTTTTTTAATTATCTAAGCATATAAGGTGAAGGATCTTGTGATTTAAACATGTCATGTTTGCACTTAGATTGATCTGTACAGGAAGACAACATATAGTGATATACASACATTCCAGGACTCTATCCAAAATTAATACAAAACTAACACTTGTAGCAAAACAAATATAATCTGAAATATATCATGAATGAGCCCTGGTAATTTAGATTATAATAGTACTACATGTATTTTGAGTTTTGAGTTATATTTTCAACAGCTTGAAGTCCATCATTTTATTATTTTGCATGGTTGTCCAGAAAGAGCAGCATGTTAACTTAGCAGACTTGATTTGGTTGCATGATTTCCAATTTATTCACTACCAGCACTGAACAAATTTATTTAAGCAGCTTTAAAATTGTTAAATAATCTGTTTTACCTTCAGTTCCTTAACACCACCCCCCACAAGATGCACTGTAATTCAAAGAATGAAGARACAGACAGGCCACTATGCACCCAACAGATATCCATATCCCAATACTGTCTTGTTGGTAGTAGAATGAGAAGGGACCCAGTGAATATTTGCATGTATTCTGTCTGCAAGAACATAGCAAAGCTGACATTCTCTTAAAGAATGAGATCAACTTATGATCTGCAGGAGGTGCATGGAAGGATGTTCACAATGCCAAATAGCATCAATGTTTATGATACTTATAGACACACACCTATAAAAATACTATCTCTGTCAAAAGACAAATGCTTCTCAGATAGACAGGTGACAGCCCACTCTTAATTCCAGTTTGTGCTTTACCCCACTTAAAGATGCCTTTATAATTCGCTACTATTTAGAGCCCAGACGGGGTGAGCTGACTGTTCAGCACAGCAACACTGGCTTCACCTCAGCACTGACTGTGTAACTACAACATACAGGTTCTGCAGCAATGGACTGCAAATAAGCAGGAAGGCATASGCTTTTGCCCTCAGATTGGCAGAGTCAACCAATCTCAGTGTTGAAAGGCCTGCATCATCCTTCTTTTCATGAAAAAGAAGTTAACAATCGGTATTCCAAGGTGAATCTCAGAGGCTGAAGGCCATTGTCTTATGTGCCTACATATGTATGAAAATATTAAATAGTCTTGTCCAAACCTCACAGTTTTCCATGCTAAAATAAGGAACTATGAAAAGGAGATCAAGTCATTATGCATTTGGATGATACAGATAATGCAAATTAAAATAATGAAAAGTATATTCACACATGCCATATCTCAAGAAAAGAAAGCAAYATAACTTAATGCAATGTGGGGTTTAAATTGTTGCCTACTTTAGTTTTATGAAGTGGTGACTGAAGCACAYGATTTGTAAAATAAGTGGACAGTAAACTTCAGAGGTGTTTCAAGAAACAGCAAAACAACAAAAACCAAAGTGAGCCTTTAAATTAAAGATACCTAATGAGTTCTCTAACCATGATAAAGCATAAGGAAAATTTTACAGGATAAACAGACTTGAGTGACATTGTAGGAAATACAGAATMACAAAATGGGTAAGGTTGGAAGGGACCACAGTGGATCATCTGGTCCAACCTCCCCGCTCAAGCAGGGTCATCCCAGAGCACATTGCACAGGATTGTGTCCAGATGGTTCTGGAATATCTCCAGTAAAGAAGACTCCGCAACCTCTCTGGGAAATCTGTTCCAGTGCTCCGTCACCCACACAGTAAAGTTCTTCCTCATATTCAGGTGGAACTTCCTGTGCATCAGTTTCTGCACACTGCCGCCTCCTGTTCTATTGCTCAGCACAACCRAGAAGAATCTGGCTACATCCTCTTGACACCCTCCCTTCAGATACACTGAAGAGGTGCCCTCTCAGTTGTCCTAATAGCTCTTACCCTACTAACATTTTCCTCCCTGCAAAAAACATATATGGTAAGATCTACACAAAATTCATCCACAATTTCTCATTACCGATCAGTGTTACATGTTTGAAAAGCAGGGTAATTTATTTCCTGAATACATGCATAATTCTTCAGATGGTAATGTCCATACTACTTTCAAAGTAAAATCTATCTTTCGGAATGCAGTAAGCTTGTTTTGGTATATCCAGCACAGAGTAGTACAGACCATGTCAGAGTGACCATACTGTTGCATACTGACATTTCTTAAGAGAGAACACGTAGCATGTACATAAAAATCATGTTAAGCTGACAATATATGCAAGTCTTMTGATTTGTTGTAATCATTATCCAGTGAGAAGACCAACATGCTCCCAACTTGCAGACAATTTTGCTGCTACAAACACTCCTCCCTGAAAGGACATGTCAGAAATTTTGTAGAGAAAGAAGTCTGTCCTCCTGGTATGGTATTGAGATCAAACAGCTACAAACACTCATGCTACTGTTCAATCCAACCAACACCTCAGGAAACCAAGACAAAAACCAGCAAGTGGTGCTGAACTGCACAAAACCTGAGGGACATTATATACAGATACATTGACTCTCACCTGCATGCACCAACAAAGCCAGTGTATGAGATGTGTTAACACATGTACATGTTTGGGACCAACTGTCTCCCCAAGTGCCCTCTTCTCTCAGTGGGAAAATCATTAGCASACAAACCATAAGACTTTACCTTGTTGGAAGAAGACGTTTTCTCTGGACATTTTGCATTTTCTGACTTGCTGCTCTTTTCTGAGGAATCTTTAGTTTCCACAGATGGTTTCCGGGGTTTTTCAAATATGTTAATCCCCAGGATTTGTGCTACTTTGTCAAGCTCAGACTGCTTCTTGTCAGCTGCATCAGATTCTTTATGTAGCTCTGCAATCTCCTTCATAATATTCTCTTGTAGTCTGTTCACCTCAACCAACAAGGGGTCTTTGTGCCCATCCTTCTCACGACGTTTTTTCCTCAACATCTCTCCTGAGCCAATCAAGGAAACAGAAGAGTCAGAAAGGCAATAAGAAAATTAACTTTAGATTCGTACAGTAATTCCAGCACCAACTAAAAAACTAATATAAAATATTATGGATAAATCTTGACTATAAAGTAGTAAAGATAACTCTTAGGTACAGCTGAATCTGCATGATGTGCCCCTATAAGGACTGCCACAATACACATCCTGAGAGAGGCACCATAAATCCTCTAGAGCATCAATTTACTAATCACTATTTCCCTGTGTGACCAAACAGGCAAAAGTTAAATTGCATACTCTAACCTGAAAGTATCATTTTCCAAAGCTGAAGGAATTGAGTATTCACTTGGACCAAACAAGTTTTAAAGACACAAAAAATTAGCTCTCTTGAGAGGACTTTTCCATCTCCAGATAAGATTCATGAAAAATTGAAAGGCACAATAACGTCTTCAGTTACTATTTCTCACTTCTAAACAAGTAATAAAATGTATAAAGTGCAATTCCTTTACCTTATCAAGAAGATGGAAAAGCAACTGTTTACTTCAGTGTAACAGCCAAATTCTGATGTAATTGATCTTAATATAGTAACTAGGTCATTGCYTCTTCAAGAGTTTTGCATTGCCAGGAGTATGAAAATACTGTTATGGACAATTATTATTTTGGTCCTTCCTTCTCCTGTTAGGGTACCAGGACTTGTGACACATCCCAATGTGGAAAAGAAAAGAATCAGGGGCTGGGGTGGGGGGAAATGCATTTTACCTTGCTGTTTACGAAGCCTGTCCAATTCAGTCTTGAGGTAGTAAAGCTTCTTCTGCCGTGCTTCTCGATCATTCTTCAGTTTTTCTCTCTCTTCCATCACCTAAATGAATTGCAAGGTGTCTGGATTTTCTTCTCTTCCCAACATAAGTTAAACAGTCTTGCAAGAATGACACGAAGACCTCAGCTTGCCAGACACAGAACACTGCTCACTATTCCCAAGATGTTCTTGATTATTTTAACACAATAGATACATCTCTTTCTCTAYATCTGATGGTAACTTTATTGTCAGGTCTTGCTCCCACCCTGTATGTAGGCAATTTTTTTTTTCTTTTGGGTAGTGAATTCCTCTAAACTGCTCTGTTTGTTGCACCGCTTCCCAAGGCACTTAGGCTCCGCTGATTTTTTTCCACAGGGCTAATGAAGATCAATGCTTAAATGGCTACTCCAAACTCAAGCAGCATCTCTACAACTAGTATGTTCCATCACCCTTCATAGCCCTTCACCCTGCCTCTTGCTTTGACTCTGGCCCATTTTAGCTATTAGGTTTCTGCTTCAATCTGAAATGAAACACCAGGATGAAAATTGTTTCTTGTTCAATAAAGTAAACTGTGGCATGAGGAGCTCACAAATCCACTTTTCACTGATTTTCAYTGACTCTCACAGATGGAAACAAAGCAATATGCTAAAATGAAACTCCTTTCARTTTTGTTTCCAGCTTCATTTAAGAGAAAAATCCCCAATTTTTTTACCTTCACAAGGCTCTTAAAACTTGCTATGGACTCCCCCTTTAATAAGCAACAGGTGATCTTGACTTCTCTAGACAATCACTTCTACTATGGCAATGCAAATGTTGRCAGGATCCCTGAATCCTTCCTGAAGTAAGCCCTAGAAGTAGTTCCACCAACACAGTTAAGCCACATCATAAACAGCGTAAGAGTTTCTTTAACTATTATTTTGGTTTTGTGTGCTATTTTTTTATCACMAAAGCTGCTGAGTTTTGAGTATGACCAAAACGCCTTCTGAGTTTTCTGCAGCATGGCAGCATCAACTGGAGCATGCAAGTTTTTACACTCCAAGCCATCCCAGCAAATAACCCAAGCGGAATAAGCCCACGTCAAAGATGTCTGTAGTGCAAACAAAGCTTTAGAAGTTCTACCAAGATGCACAAATCAGTTACCAGGGTATGTCAGGGCAGGAGAAAACCACACATCTTTAGCCAAGAGAGCCCTTCYAAAAGTACTAAATTTCATTAAGAACAAAATTCCAGCTGTATCAGCTGAAGAAATTATTATGTCTGCAAGCAGTTGAATCTCATTTATTTGATGATGTATCATTTAATGCAAGTGAGAAAAAGACKCTGAGAAGACCTTATTGCAGTCTTAATATTTAAAGGGTGTTTGGAAGAAAGATGGGTACAGATATTGCACCAAGGTCTGTAGTGACAGGAAAAGCAGCAACCKCTTCAAACTAAAAGATGGTAGTTTTAAAATAGATAATAAGGAAGTATTTTTTTTACATTGAGAATGGTGAAGCACTGAAACAGGCTGCCAGTAGAGATTGTGGACTCTCCAACCCTGGAAGTGTTCAAGGGCAGGTTGGACGGCGCTTTGAGCAACCTTATCTAGTGGAAGGTGTCCCCATCCATGGCAGTGTGGTTGAAATGAGATGATTTTCAATTGTCCCCTCCAACCCATACAATTCTATGTCCTTATTTCCATAACAAAGACCAAGTGGACACCAGTTTGAAAACTCAAACAACTTTTGGGAACCTTTCAGTTCTTTGACAGTTGTTTAACTAGTTTCCTATTTTAAAACACATTCTTCCCCACTACTCTGTAATTATTGTACATAACCTGAACTGGTGTCAGAGCCTCCAAGTAGAATTTCCCTTAAGTTCTTCTCATTTTGTGATTTTTGTAAGAGATAATTAATATCAAATGTAGAGGGAAGATTGTATGCAATGGTGAATGATGATATCCTTTTGTATGTATTTAAGAATGTCTAATATGGGTATAACCATGGTATTATTGTACCATGTAGCACATTCAGATGGAGCCTCCCATGTTTCAGTTTATGYCTATTGCTTCTTGTTCTGCCACTGGACATCAGTGAAAAAAGGCTTTTAATTTTCTTAACACTGTCCCTTCAGGTATTTACATATTYCCAGATATCTTCAGGTATTTCAAAACTTAAAGCTCAGTGGAATAAAGCCAAGCTGTGGCCACCATGTGTTTTCTCTGTAAGATTTGGGCTGGCCCAAAGAAGTTCAACTTTGCTTTTTATTTCATTTGTTCTGCCACAGCCTATGGTGTACAACTTCAGGAGATTCAAAATGCACTTTTAAAAAGTGTCACCGATTAATACAGACAAATGCTTAGAAATCCTTAACAAAGTAAATTAGGTCAAATTATTTTTAAACTGGAACAACGCAGAAAAAGAAAATAAAAGGTGCACCTGAAGAGAAAAAGCTTCCACCCCACCAATCATGCAATCCAACACATTTTCAAGTATCAGAATAACTAACATACCTTCTGCTTTTGAGCTGCCCGGTTTTTTTCATCCGACATCCTTTCTGTGGTATTTTTGAGAGGGTGCGAAGACAGCCGAAGGGGTGCTTTGGAATGAGAAGGAGTGGTAGGGACTTGAACGAGCACAGAACCATCTCTTTTTACATCAGGGACATCTTTTCCCAGAGAGACTGTCTCAATCACCCGGAGATTGGGACGTGTAGGGTTTGCTGACATGGCCATAGTAAGAAGACCATGAGCTTCTGGTAACGTAGGATTAGGCTGCTGGGCAGTGGGGTACATGGGCCAACCAGAGGCTGCATATGCCATATAGTGCCCATACGCATCATATCCTGGAGGAGCCATTGTGGGAGGTGGATAGTTTTGGGGCATTTGAGTGGGAGTGTAATGGGAATAGCTGGGAATTTGGTATTGGGAAACAGAAGTAGGTGTAGGTGGCAAACTAGGAGGAGTTGGTGGAATTGAGGGAATGAGAGAGACAGAAGGAAGAGGCTGTTCTGGTGCATGTGGAGGTATCTCCTGTCCCGCTGGCTTGTTYTTAGTATATTCTGATTTCTGAAGAGAGGACGCATCTTTAGACTGCTGGAAAGAGCCCGGAGGTGATGCTGAACGCTGCTGGCCTGACTCGGGAGAGCGAGTGTCACTGCGGCTGCGGCGCAGGTCCCAAGTGTCCAGTCTGCGCGTCTCCAAAGAGCGACGATCTGGAGAACGAGATGCCAGCTTTTTGCCATGAAGGCGTTCCTGGGTACGAACAGCCAGTTTTCCAATTTCAGCAACACCAATGTCAAGTCCAATGGTTTTGAGTAAGTCGTGGATCTTTGCATACTCTGCATTTGGCTCTTCCAAAGGATCCGTCTTGACAGCTGGAGCAGGAGAAGGAGGTGGGCTCATCTTCTTGATTATTAGCTCATTGCCACAACTCACTGGGGGCTTCTCCACTGGCAAAGATTCAATTTTGGTCTCTTCATCCTCATCACCATAAAGAAATTTCTCTTCATCCTCAATGTCAGGAAAGCTACGTCTCCTCTTCTCCTGAGCATTGACAGAATCAGCCATCAKGCCCAGAATTCGGGAGAAACCACTGCCATCCTGACTGGCCCTCTCGTGAGGCAGCAGGAAGTCAGTGGGGCGATCAGTAGCCTCTGACTTGGGTTCTACCTTTTCTTTGTGACTTAAGAAGCTTCCAAACTTCTCTTCAAATGTTAAAGTGTCTTTGGGAGGCCCAGAAAGTGGGCTCCACTCATAYAAACCTTCACGCAACTCCTTATTTTCAGACTCCACAAGAGAGTCTTTGTTAAACCGTTTGAGAAAGTTTTCCACTTCAGAGGCAAAAGGAGCCAGGCTGTTGCTCTGGGGCAAGGACGACTGACTAGAAAGAAGAGGAAGATCCTTGCTGGGGGCTGGACTGCTTGAAAAGCCCTCAGGCTGAAAGAAAGAAGATACTATTTACTGAAAGGCCTTCTGAGGCACTATGCACCTCACAGAACAAAGGAACATGTTCATTTCTCCTTGAATTACAAGAGTTAGAAGAGACAATATAAAGTTGAAAGAGAACACAGGAGATTACAAACCAAGTTGCCTGATGGTCCTGGAATGCTATAGCCAACGATGAATGATTATCTCAGAAAGTACACAAAATCACAATTATATTCCACAATTTTTTTGCAAGCATAAAAYCTGAAATTTTTTAATTGAAACCCTGTTACATAATTTTGGATATGCTTTGAGCTTCATCATAGTCAATTAGGATTTCAACACCTTAATTCAGGTAAAAACTACTGCATTGGATTTACTCTCAGTCACTTCTTCAGATATTCATAATTAATGCCATATTAAATAGCATTTCCAGTAATAGGCATGGAATGGGATCCTCAGTATTGGAATAYTCTTGAGATAAACATGTCACTGTCAAACCAACACTGATCAGTACAAGAGTCAAATAGAAGTGATGTATTAAAACACAAAAAGYCAATTCATCACCGTGGTCACAGCCACTTATCTGTCCACTGCCCTCATTTTGAGACTCAATCCGTATAGGTTTGGCACAAATTAAGTAGAGCTGATCCCAGCCTACAGTCCAAAGGGAAAAAAAATATGGGCATTTAAAAGATGTTTTCAGAAAGAGGTACTGGGGATGCATTAGGCAGTTCTCTAAGACTATAAACAAACAAGAAAGAGACACTGCAACAGAGGAAGAACTTCAAACAATATCCTGACTGCCTGTGGTACTAYGAGAGTCAGCTTTTCTATAAAAGCTGGGCTACATCTCTGCATTCTGGGTGGAATTTCCACAAAGACATTCTMTTCTGTCTCAGATGATATATATATGATTCCGGATTAAATGCCATAACCATAAATATTTAAGGTTTCTAATGCAATTCTAACTTGTGCAGTACTGCAAAAAAATACCTGTCAACCTAAAGACAGGGAAACAATAATTTGGCTTTTCTATTTTGGAAATCAAACTAACATTTGAATKAAGTACATGAAGTAACTGTTTTGGAAAGTAGAAGCACATAGACAGACACACAGAGACCAAACCTGAACAGGAGAATCTACTTCCATCTCTACTCGTTTCTTCAAAATAGATTTTTTGGGCATGGGTGGGATTTCTTCAGGCCTGTATGTATACCGAGGCTCAGAAGACTGTAGAGTGTTAGTCAAGCCAGGGATCACGTAGCCACTGCCTGAAACATCATGATTCAAGTTTCTACTGCGCTCTTCTTCTTCTCTTTTCCTCCTTGCACGGTCAAGCTCTCGGAATTCTTCATTCATGTATGACGGGCTCAGGCTTCTACTACGACTGCGGCTTCGTCTGCGATAGTTTCGTGTTCCTGATGAGAAACCCTGATGCTCTCCACTCACACCATGCACCTTCTCATCCTTTTCATACCGTGGACGCTTTATTTCTCGTCCCCTCTCCTCTGCCCTCAGTTGGTAGGGGGATCTCCTCAGTTTGTCACCATCTCTGTCAGATCCACGAGGCAGCTCCTCCCGACGGCCATAGTGTGGACTGTAATCTGAACGGTGGAGGAAAACATCTCGGTTGCGGTAGTCTTCATCATGCCTCGGAATAAAGGGACTTGAAGGCTGATCTTCATGCGCTGGGTATCTCTCAAGACCTCGAGGACATGTGAGGCCTCTAGTGAATATTGGACCATCAGCCATATCATCCCTGTGTAAGAGAAACACAAATAAATATAAATGCTTGAATGAGAGTAAATAAAGTCTTACTCCTCCTCAAGGATAACAAATTTTCAAATCRGTTTCAAAACAACATCTTCCTTCCTAAAAAGAACTAACATTTTATGTACTTAAAAGGCAGAGTAGAGAGGGACACTTATTTTTAATGGTACTGTACACCCTTCCTAGGAAGTTACCTGCAAACACACTGAAATGAACAATTCAGCTCATACTGAAGAATAAGAGCCTTGAAAAATTCATAGGATGGATTAATTTCTGTGAATGTGAGAGACTACACGTTTTAAAAAAACCCTTACTATCATATTTCAGACTACAATCCCTTTCTTCGCCTCTCCCAGCAAGATGCCAAGGTCAGATTTCGTATGAATTATTCAAGGTATAATTCAGTTTCACATTGGCAAATGTAACTAGAACCTCTTTTYATCTTCAGTTGTGGGCAAGAACCACAAATTCTAACATTTTCTTTTGCAACAGATATGTAGATAGCACTGTCACTAATCACATTAACCCTATACCCMAAAAGAAGCAGTTTCTGAGCTCTATAAACCAGGGAGAATAAGAGTATTGGTGTCACTCTTCTGTRTCAGCCCCTGCATTATTAYATGCAGTAGATGTGCAACTGTCACATCAGAATAATCAGCTTTTTCTCTTGGAGTATCTTCTTTTGGACCAATTCCTACACACATCTCCAGTTGGGAGTACTGTTTTAACTAAAGCCTCTTCCTCTTATGCTTTTCTGATACTTTTCTTTAGATATGGCAGAAACAAACCAATCCACTTTAAAATTACCAGCTGCTGGTTTTATTCATTGCTATTTCAAAATCTAGCAAGATTGTCCAAGGAAGACAATGTGCTTCCTTATGTGACATCAATGAGACAAAAAATTCTTTCCTGAGTGAATCAATTTGAGATAAACCATGTATAATGACCTGAATCCTCAAAAACCACCTCCTCCTTATCAAAAAGGTCCCTCTATAGATTTGGGAAGGGATCAATCAAGTCATAGAAATAAATTACAGCCCCAGTTTTTCAAATCAGACTAAAATGAATAGACTAGAATAACRAAGAATAACAGAGATGCACAGATGAGGTCTTTTTCTTGAGTATTTTCATCGTTTACACATTAATATTTAAGAACAAAACCAGCACACGACTTTACTTTACCTTGCATCACYGCAAAGCATTTATTAGACACTTTATCAGTCCAACAGATCTTATAAAGCAAATCTGGCATGCATCTGTACCCATTGTATCACATGGTATCTTTCCAGTTTGCAGCAAACTAGCACCTCCTCCGAAAGCACAAAAAAAAAATCTAAAAATAGCTACATTAAATTTCATCAATACATGTTGTTGTCACAACCTAAATAAAGGTACGTCTATTCCCACTGTCATGTTTTCTGAGAGCCTGCTAAACCTGTACAAGCTGTCACTTCCAATTCAAACACTGTGACTGCAGTGACAGTGGAGCAGAGGAATTTTTAATCATACTTTGGAAAGAAAGGAACAGCAAACCTACTATATTTACAACTAGCAAGACATTCCAAATACACTCTGAACAGCTAAGATGCAAATTTAAAAYCTGAAGATTAAACACAGCTGTGAGAAAAATGATGACTTGCCTTTGAAGCATGTTTTCTGTGCMTATAGTCCAATAGAGATATGTGCCTCTTAATTGGTTTGATGCTTTCAGCCAGTAATATTCCCTACTGGCTACTGCATCCCTGAGACAGGACACAAGGTGGTACCASTGTGACCATCCCAATTCCTTACCCAACAGAGAGCCCATGAAACACTGTAAATTGTAGTTTCAGAGATGAAAAACAGACCACAGGCTACACACATGATGTCTCAGAGACCTACAACTAGTGTAAGGTAATTTACGTTTTGGCATATTTATTCACATACACAGAAACAAATAAATACTGGTATTCTGCTGTCAGCAACCAACMAGACTCCACTTTAATACAGTCTTTGAAAAGGAAGTAAGATGAGCTGTTCATATTCAAGCCAACTGTTACTCTTGATATTATGCCAAAAATGCTATTTCAGAACAGCTTAATGCAGACCATGTCTCTGCAGTGATACATTCTATCTTCTGTATTAACCTCAGATGAAAGAATTGGTGGGATGCTCTGTATAGCTTATGCCAGCTCAGATAGTAATAGAATATCTTAAAAATATGAATGCCAGAGAGATGGAAGACAGGGAGAGGGAAAAGATTTATTTTTCACTTTGACAGACAGAGTCTGAAAGACAGAAAAATACTTATCGGTCAAAGTAGGAGACTAAAGCTGCAGAGGTGACCTTGAAGACACACACCAGCCCACTCAGTACGCCTACTTAAGACACGTGCAGAAGACCAGCTGCCCTAGAAACTTGGGGCAAGTTCTTACAGATGTCATAAGATGGACCTGCATGTGAACATGCACCCTGAGAAAGACTCCTCAGGTATCTTGAAATCCACTGCTACAGGAAATTCTAAAAGCCTCCCCARTTGCCATCCTTTGGTATTTTATTTCCTTTAAAGGCTAATGAACCTTTCTACATCCCAAGGCCCTACAAATAACAGAGAATCATGTGACAAAGTGATTGCTCAAAATCTCTCAGTAGAAGAGTTAGCAAAAATAGCTGAGAATAACTAAATTCAGAAATATTTGATCCAATTACTTCAAAATTTGAAGAGACATCTTCAGGAAACAGTCCTTTTGATTTTTTTTTTAATGAGAATAAAAATATACCACATGCTAAATAAGAATGTGATTTCAACAGTATTAAATGCAACGATGATTCACAATAAGGACCATTTATTGTGACCACCAGTGATAGACAAAAAGTCAGTGTCCTGGTACCAGGGCAGCCTCTCAGAGGGGGGATAAATACATGATGAAAAATACTTGATAAATAATGTCCTTAACCAAATATCAAGTGTCTTTTGAAACCAACCAAAATGGCTAGCAGTGAAGAAATTTAGAATTCAGAAGCAGTACCTAGATGATTTAGGGAAAAATAATGGGTGACTTGGCTGTCACATACTTCTAGCTTCTGGACAATAGGCATCACTCAGAAAAGTGCAACCAGCACAGACAGACTGGACAAGGAAAAAAGAAAATGTAACAACATGAAGCTCTTGCATACTTACACTACAAATACACAGGAAGTCACTTAAAGATTAAACTCTACACGGTCTCTCTTTACCTTCTTCTCATTCTAACTCATCTGTCACTTTTATACCTTCTCTGGAGTCTATTCTTACCATTCTTTTTCGCATCTATGGTTTCTGTAACAGAGAAGTCAACTTTTGTGATTTTTCACTCTTACGTTAAATAAACTTCACTATAATTGATGTTATTCTAACCATGCATCAGCACCACAGAACAGGTTAAATCTAAAATCTCACCTGAGAAAATGAAGCAATGGGACAAACACCACCACCCCCTGCCCCAAAATGCTCCTAATCTGCCAGAAAAGTGCCAGTTCTCCTACATACCACTTCCTTCTCCTTGCAACCACTGTACCCTCCCTAAGCACATGCATTCATTTCATTTAGAAGATTGCAGACTGCACAGGGGCTTTACAAATCAAACACTGATGCCAGGGGAACTGAGGTAAAGGCATAAAAGTGACATACTGAAAACCAAACTCTCATTTGGTTTTCTACACCTGCTGAAACTTAATTTTATCCCAGAGAAAGACARGAAATGTATTTATTCTGCTTACTTCCCTCTATCTTTGTTTTTTTTTTAACAGTTGATGATATTTGCATCAAAAATGGAAGTGGTCATGGGTTTTTTGTGCTGGATGCTTAACTCCCTGAACCGAAAATGCAACTGTATACTCCAATGCACAAGCTATGCCATCTTTAACTTTGCAATTCAAAACAAAGACAATTATTTGCAGTTTTCTGATTTTCTCTCTCTTGCCAGATTATACCGGTTCTCCTACTGAAGGCAAAGGTTTCCAAATTGTATCTACTAACATTCATACTTCACTGTTCACAGAAGTATTTTTAACAAAAAAAGAATTCACTCCATTAACTATTTCTCTCCAATTTCAATCAAACGATCTTTAGAATTCTAACACTTCTYTTATTATGTATGAGACTGTCTGACCATATTCTCTTCTGCAGGGTTTTTAAAGTCAAAATAATAATATTTTTCAAGCTGCTCCAGGGTTTTCTTCTAAACAAGTCTCAAAAACCAGGAAAGTAGTASACGATTCTTCCCAACAAATGAGAAAGTTGAAGCTTTACACTACCCTTACATGAAAAAACCTTCCTTTCAGTAGAACTAGGTAGATTCATAAGAAACAGAAGGCAGCTGAAGCAGTCAAATGAAGTGTCTCCATGTGACATCCCACCCTTAAGGGGAAGGAAGCATCAGAGGGYTTAACATCATACTCCCTCCTGCAATATATGCTGTGCATGCTTAGTTTATATGGGTTTAAAAGCAACTGACAAAAATTAGAGCAGAAATATCTGTTAAGAGTTACACAGGCAGAGACTTTTGTTCAGAAATTCCCTGCACCACAACTTGTGAGAGGCTGGGGGAATATTCCYGGGAAGCATCAGTACATGCGTACCCTCATTATTCCCTAGACATCCCTGGGCTAATGAGATGTCTGGTCTCATCCAGTGGAGCCATTCCCATGCTGTTTCACCCATGTGAATCCCCCCCTGCAGAGGACCATACCTGTCACTCAGGTTATCAATTGGTGAGCCCAGTCTATCAGGCAGCCTCCTTCGCTCTGGTGTGCCAATGCAATACCGGTCATTACCAACAGTAATCCGCAAACTGTGTTCCAGGGAAGACTCAGAGCGGAGACTCGGTGAACGCCTCTGTAAATTGAAGAAAGAGTGCAAGCCCATCAATCGGGGGATTTTAATCTCASCTACAGAAAAGAAAGTGATTGTGCTCTGCTTAATAAATGTGACTAGGGGCAAATGGATCAATTAAAAAATCAAACTAGAASAACAACTGTTCCAAATACTTCAATTCTATTTAGTTATTAAATAAATGGGAGGTTACTGACTGCATTTAACTTCTCATCCCAAGTGCTAATAACATGCTCTAAATTTAAATTATCTAGAAGACAAATTTTCAACTCAAAAATACATTTCATAAAGCACCACTTTGGAAGGTGTAAAACCAAAGGGAAAAGTCACAAAGTCCCAGATTTGCTGCGGTTCTCCATTCTTTGCAGAGAAGAAGCAGCTAAATAAACATTGCAAAAAAAAAACAGTGCCAGAAATTTATTAATAATGTGTCAGGATTTCTGGCCCTTTCCAACTTTATAACCACATGAACCATAGTATAAACCAGTGTAAACAAAATTTAGCAGTGATTTTTTTAACAGTTTTCCTCACCTCATGCTGCTTTCAGCAGATAAGCACAACATAATATTAAAACACTAATGACACTGGAAACACCTTCTATAGTAGGATTCTCATTACCATTATTTATTACTGGTAGAGTTAAACCACAGTAAACTAAAGTTGCCCCTGAAAAATCTACAGCAAAGACCTGAGCTCATTGCCTCTGCACAGACCTTCCTTGATACACATACACAGTACATAAAACATCACTACTGGTAAATTATGGTTATCAGTTATGCCTCATATTATTCTAAAATTTAGCACTAGAATAMAGGAATGATCAAAGTAAGGGGAGTTCCACAAAAAACAGATGAGACTGCCTAAAGACAGAGATACTTGATTTACTTTTTTTAAACCAACACAGTTTAGGTTTTGCTTAACAGGAAGCAGTGAACCAGCTTCAGTTCTGCCAAACCCGTCATGCACTGCACACTGCTTTTACTGCTGAACACTGCAGTAGCAAGCAGCAGGTGCACTGTATTGTCTGCATCCACCCTGAAAACATGCAGCAGATTCAGCTCCATCCTCCAAGAGAACAGTACATAATCTCCAACAAAAAAGCAAAAGAATTCCCTTACAAGTTCGCCTAAAAAAATTCACTTGCACTACAAATCTGTACTAGAATCCATTGTGCATATCACTTTATTCTAAGGTAACATTAGTGATTTCTGGTTTGTTCCCTTAAGCTGAATCCCAGCACTTATCAGAACACACTATAAYTACTTTTTAAGACCAACTGTCTTGCACAGCACAATATGACCCTGCAACAGCCTGGCTGAGATACATACTCAAGGTGCATGTGTCTCATACAAACACATTCTGAAGGCTCAGTTGTGCCCAGTGTAACCTGGAATTTTGAGGGCTGTCTCAAGAAATTACTTTCTTCAAGGCCATCTTCTTGTCATCAAGATTGTAGGCATATAGATGACAATCACCTCCACTGAAGACAGAGAAGTGATGATTACATCTCASAACATGTCAAAAGAAAGACTGGTCAAAAGAACTCTGGTCAAAATAAAGAAACAGTTTACCCCAAAAATGTTTGGAATGTTTGGATTGCCTATGACTGACCTCTACAGATTGCCCAGAGACAGCAGTTAGGGCAGTAAATATTTGAACTTCATGATTTTAATTTTTTTTTTTTTGCTTGTTTGAGAAATTCCAGTTTCAAAAGGTTTTTGTACTTGGAGCACTGAACACCACTAGTCATTCCTACGTGTGCACTGCACTGCATTTTTCTCTCTTCCTGTTCTGTCACCTAAACCACAGTTACCACTGCCATATTACTGAACAGGTTGCATACCTGCTTGCCATTTCTCCATTCTCTGTTGACCCTACATGATCCAGTCCTCTAATCTCAGCCAATTTTCTCAAGAAAGAAGCTAAATCGAAACCTTTTAAAAGAACAAGCACGCAGGTCAGCAGGGAGAAATAAAAGCAGCATGTGTCAGCCTTGCTAGAACAAATAAAAGTCTGCCAAAATCCCTCACTGTAAAGCCCTGGCCTTCCTCTCCTCCATTACATTTTTCAGTATTCGCCCCAAATYTTTGCTGTCATTCCACGCTCTTCCAATCACCACAAAGTCTTCCTCAGCTATTTAGAAACAAACACCCTACCTACTTACACSCAATACATCCCAGTCAAACAATATGCACAATAAAATGTGCAACAATGCTGTAACCTGGAAAGGCATGTACTCCATCTCACAAAAAATAAATAAATACATAAATAAATAAAGAACAACAACAACAATAAAAAACACAAACCAAAACAATTTCCAGAATCAAGAAAATATATTAAGAAATCTCTAAAGCTTCTCCTTTCATATTCCATTTCATATAAAGGATAGRGACAATAACTCAGAGCTTGTACTCCGGCATTTTCTCGATTTCAACCCCATGCCCTTATCCCACCAGTGTCTTCATTCCACACACTACATCTTCCATCCTCATGCATATAATCCCCTCTTCCAAGTCCTCTTTTCCTGTTGCAACTTAAATTCCTCTTCCTCAGGCTTCTGTCTGAATTCATGTCCTTTCAGGTACAGCTCCAAAAGCCCATTTACTAATATGTTTGTGTAAGTCTCCATATTTGCAATTTTGTATAGTCAAACTCCTGAAGAGAGAGGGTCTTAAGTCATAAAACYCTAAAAATATTATTAAAACTTTACCCAGTCATGAAAACCCAAYATATCTGCTGTCTGCTTTGTTTCCATCACATTTAGTTCCACTCTCTGGAAAACACCAGCATAATCCCATCTTTTACCTTTCTCTAATTAATGCTACTTTCGTAAACAGTACTTTCAAAAAGTACTATCTATGTCTTTTATGCTTTGTAAAATCACGTTTGAAGAAGAAGTAGCAACACTCAAACATCTGTTGGGGGACAAGAGCTTCCATGGAAAAAATGTAGATATTAGACTCTAAGAATTACTTACACTGAGTTTTAGTAAATGCAAGAGTCATCACAATATAGGTTGAAGTGTGCTATTTAATTGTTTCAAGAGCTCTCTTACTGTGACAATTGCTTCCTACAGAAGAGCTTTCCTTAAATGCAGTAATCCTGTAAATAAACAAAAAATCCATTTGGCTCATCAGTTCAGCATTAGCTAACCTGCTAACGCCTAATTTCTGGGAGGAATAGTTTTTCAGTCCTTCTCCAAAGCTAGAACAGGCAAGARAAACATTATTTACCTGCAACAATTTGCTGAGATGACTGAATGAACTTGAGCCAGGAGGATGTAAAATAACACTAGAAGAATAGCGTTTCTCAAAAATAAGGTTTGTGTTAAGTGGACACTTTTGGTGGCTCCCCCCCCCAACAAGGAGGGAGCGGGAGGTTTCTAGTCAAAACTCCTAGRTAAAATTTCTCCAAGTCCGAACAACCAACACAGTCAGCATTGAAAGTTTTGTTACAGCCAACCCAGGTTCTTAGCCTACCATGGATAGTAAAGYGGGAGACTCATAAAGTCAGTTTAAGATAGTTCTGTCCTGTATCCCAGTTTGCCACCCAAGTTGTGAACATGCAACTGTCCATCAAGCCACAACAGAAACTGAAGAACACATGAATCAGATAGAAAAATATCCTCTTTTAGAAAATGACTTATTTTCAACATGGATCTCAATAGTAAATCAATTTGCAGGGGTACCATACAGGAAACTTAAGAGGATGCAGATAAGGGTGCAATATCAGGTAAAAGCAAATGGCCAGAGGCAAGTTTCTTAGCCTGGCTTGGCTTAACTGTCAAAAACAACATTATCTTCCTGCATCTCCAGGACAACTCACCYTTCAACAAAAAATAACACCAATACCTGAATTTTAATGCTACTATAATCACCTGTGACCTCCTCTATGGCTGCAGCTCAAAAGAAATCCAGTGAGAACCTGTATTGCCATGAGAAAGGCAACCCCCACGTTCTCTTGGGGGTCCCACCAGGCCGTGGATCAGTAGACAACATACTTATGCCGGACTGACTTTCAGCTACATTGTTTCCTCACATCAGCCCACCCCGCAACTCACAAACCCAAGCCTGAGCACATGGGAGAGAGCAGAATGTACTGCAAACCAAGAGGAAAGAGGAGAATACACTGCAAAGCAAGAAGAAAAGGCAAGTATATCGTTCTTTACAGCCGTATGTGCCTTGGATTGAGCGACCACGCAACCACTGCCTAGAATACTTCAGTGTGAAAATCTCTGCTTCCAGGGTAATAAAAACGCACTATGAACTTATTACGTATCACAGCTCAGACATGTAATCAGACAAAACAATCATTGCACCGAGGAGCAACAAGAGAAAACTCAAGTGAGCAAATGCCACTCACGCAAAAAAAAAGTCTTTGCATTTTGATTTAGTTTGAAGGTCTCCATCCAAGATGCCATCCACTTGAGATGCCAAAATCGGACAGAACTGTGAATCAGAGCTTCACATGCCCAAATCAGACTTTGCCAACACTGAGGGAGAAGACTAGAAGACCCTGTGCATAGCCCCAACTACAAAGCAGTGCCTCTCACAGAATGCCTCTCAAAGATACAAATCAGTAACAGTCCTCTTTGTACGCCCGCCGCGACAGCAGAAAGAATCCAGACAAAGTACTCATTCTACATCCTATCTAAAAAGTTATTCCCATACATTAAACGATATTTATCCACTAAYACAACCCAGTGCGTTAAATGGAGGAAAATGGCTAGTTACATCCTCTGCCTCAGCAAAAGACAGCATCATCTTTGGACCTTCTCTGAAATGGCTCTAGCCGGTAAGACAAAAATAAAAATGCAATGGAAACTAGTGGGAAAACATTACTTAAAATGGAAATCAATGGGGTTTTTTAGCTCTCTAAGRAGTACGGGGGAAATCGCCGTTCTCCCTCCGCACAGGGAGAGCCCGAGGCCGGTGTAATTTTGCAAGGACCTCGCCGCGACAATTTCAGGGGTTCAGRGCTCTGACAGCCCCCCGGGAGAGGGGTCAGGACCCGCACCGAGACCCCTCGGCGCACGGCTGTATTTACCCGGCTGCTGCCGCTGTCTCCGTGCTCGCTGCCCCGGCGTCCCCGGGGCCCGCCGAGCCCCGCTCCCCCCGGCGGCGACGGCAACCTCCGGCTGCGGTGCGGCGACGGGGACCGGCGGCAGGCCCCGCGGTGGCCCGACGGGGAGCGGTGGCAGCGAAGCGGCGGCGGACGGGGCGAAGCGGAGCGCGGCGGCGAGGCGGTGGCGCAAGCGGCGGCGGGCATCGGCGGGGGAGGCCGGCCGTGGCCTGGCCCCGGCCCCGATGTGCTGAAGCGGGAGGCGCGGGACGCCGACAAGCCGCCCTCCTTCAGTCGGTGGGAGGAGGACGAGGACGAGGGGCCGGAGCGGCCGCTACTGGAGCGGTACATGATGGCGCCGGCGGCCCGGGGGTCCCGCAGCTCCTCCGGACCGGCACCCCCCGGCGTGCGCGCTCCCGGCCGCCCTGCGCGCTCCCGAGCGGGGAGGGGGAGGAGGGGCCCGGGCGGGGGGGGCGGTGCCTGGGGACGCCCGCACAAAATGGCGGCCGCCGGCCCCGTCACGTGTGGGAGGGCGGGCGCCGGGAGCTCCTCGCTGGGCTCCGTTCGGGCTTCGCTCCTCGGCCGCCGTGACGGGAGCAGGATGGGCTTTGGTGGTTTTTTGGTTGATTGGGATTTTTGTTGTTTGCTTTTGTTAAGTGTTTTATTTCTCCTCCTCCCCCCCTCCCTTCGCACTGTGCTATGTAGCCGGTCGGTACGGGTGTTGTCCTCAAGCAGAAGTGTGTTGGAAAGCCATTCTTGCCTGATGGATGAGGCGGTGCTGAAGCTGAGCCTCCAGCTGAGAGAATTCGTGAAGCAATTTCCGTGCTCTTGGCTGCCGGGAGCAGTGATGACAGGATGGGAAATGGCTTCCCGCCTCCTCCCTCTCCTCACCTGACCCCCTGCTCGGAGCGGGACAGTGGCTCTGCCAGCTTCGGTTCTCCTGCCACGGCTGAAACATTGCTCTTACTTGGTTGTAAGAACTACCTCCGGTGAGAAAGAGGGTTTTCAATTAACTGAGATGGGCCAGCGATTAAAAGAAGTGAAATCAGAGATATGAAGGTTCTCATAAAGCTCTTCAGCTTCATTTCTCAAATCCACAAGCTTTTATATCTTGTTTTGTAATTTATTTTTAGCTGGATGAGATGTGAGGGGTTGTTTTTGAGTAGCTGCTCAGTCAATTTTTGGATTAAATTTTGCCTCTGTGTTTGGGAATATACTTAAATATACAGACCATTTTGAAGCATACTATTTCTAAGTAGTGCCAACAAAGAACAGCAGGATGGTGGTCTGTGTGATAATAAGATATTTCTGCTTTCTCCACTTCATTCTGGAGTGGTTTAGTACAATTATATAAAAACCGGCCCACTCTGATYTTCTGAATGAGTGCATCACTACCCAGGCTCAGGAAATGTACTCAATCAACAAAATCAGCATGAGCTATATAAAGACTTTTCTGTTACTGATGTCCTCCTCTCACCTTTCTGTCTTGAGGCTTGCAGTGTTTATCAGTGACCACAATTCAATTGTAAATATTCCTGGGATAAGAATTTCATCTTTGAGGATGCCCAGCTGATGGCGGTTCTGCTTCTGGTGGGAGCAATGGATGCTCAACCTGTTGCAACTGAGTACCCTAAGCAGCAGGCTCACTGACACTCSGAGAAGCGGAACACTTTGGGATAATGACAAAACTGATAAGTATGTAGGAATTTCCCCTCTTGTTTTTTGTTGTAGATCACATGCAACTAGTTTATCATTATGAGGAATACACTTGATGCCTGAAAAAGGCCTAGAAATAAAACTCCATMGACTGGTGTCTATAGAGCAGGTATTTGTTTATTACAGTGCTGGTGTAGCCCTGGAGGTGRGGGGGATTTCTCCTCCTAAYCCAGCTGCCTTTGCTTCAAATTAGCACATATTTATACATTGAGCATGGTGCAATGTTACCACTGTCACTGCCCCCCATGCACCCACCACCAYACATGGGYACGGAAATACACGATGTCACAGTTTTACAAGTGCGCCTGGGTCATCCTCAATTCGGTGGTCACGAGGGTCTCCCTCTAACGAGACACCACCCTCTTCATCAGGGTGGACTTTTAACCTTTGTCTTCAGGGCATGAGCAGATGTTCATGGTGTTTTCTAGTCCTCCAAGTCTTCATTTTCAATTATTTTGCTGACTGTCCTGTGCTTCTACCAAGTTCTCATTAGTGCTCTCTACTGTTCCTTGTTTATAGCATCTACCTGTCTACTTTCTTCAGAACTTTTTCTGATTTATGCCTCTTGGTGATTTCATGTATCTATCTACTAATCYAGCTGGTTGGATTACATCCATCTGGTACACTATATGTTGCTAATACACTATTAAAAAACTTATAGCAATATATAAAAAAGCTATCGTTGATAATATATTGAAAGTTATTACATTGTATTTTAATAATACTTAAAAAATTATTACATTTTTATATTGATAACATATTAAAAGGCTATAGAAAGTTTTCAATTAATAGGCCTCATAAGCACCTTTTCACTTTGATATAAACCACGTCTCACACTGTCACACACACACACAAATGTGTTCTGTTTCTTTATTCAAAGGAATAACATATTTTCATACATAAGCAGCGTCAGGTGTCTGCATCAAGCATTCAGTTTTACCAACTGAAGCAAATAAAAATAGCTTAGTAAGAGTGACAAAAATTACTTGTTTGGTTTTAGACATCTCTTCCGTGCTGTTGCTTTCTTGACATTAGTTTAAACCATAGTTTATTTTAAAACAGACAAGTAAAAAGCCACAAACCCAAGAAACACAGCAAATAAAATTTTAATCAGTTTTCTATATTAGTTATGCATCTAATGTCTAAAAACTTTGCAAAATGCCAGATTTTTTTTTTCTCACTTCTTTTTGCCTTGTATCCAAAGGAGGTATTCTGGTGGTTTCTGATCATAGATTTTAGTGGCATTTGGAAGGTGAGAGAATCCAGATACAAAAAACTGAACAGGAAGTTCCTTAAAATGTCTTACCTGCACATCAGTAAGAAAACTGCTCAAGGGAGAAATGGTAAAAAAAAAGCAAGTACTCTACATGTTGTGATGTTAAAAGAGTCCAGAAGAGAAAAATCGATTTGTTGGAGACTGTCTAGTGCTCACTAGCATTTTGTAGCATCCTGTCATCTCACTGAGCATGGCTTTACAATTACAATTTATAATTGCAATTTATAAACTCCTTTTCAACTAGAGGTAAYGTCTAAATGTTCTTTGCAGAGGTTTTTGTAATAGCCCTGCAACTGGCGCTCTATACTCTCACGGGACAAAAGAAGTGCCAGCCTGTTCTGCTAGGAGTTCAGGTCCTAAATTCCTCTTTGGAATTCCAAAGCTATACTCCAAGTTGCAATTAGTTGCTGCTTGGAGAGATTTTAGCTAATTGGATGCTGAGGGTAATGTTGGGGTAATAAGATGTCTCTGAATTCTGTCCCTGAATTCTCATTAGGCCTCAGATAAGAAAGGGAAGCAAATGACATTCAGAAACAACAGAATGAGAAAAGTTAGCAATAGCTCAGTATAAATGAGTAAACAGAAATCAGAATTGAAGTTAATTCAGGTTGGACCATTAGGTTAAGAAGCAGAACAGTAATAGAGAAAAATGTAATACCTTAATTATAATTTTTTACCTACTTGTCAGTGTGAAGACCACATCCAGGGGCATGAGACAACCATCTAATGTTAAATGGCTAGGCTATGAGTAACAAGACAGTTTCTATGACAGAATGGGTGTTCTCATGAGGAGATGCAGTAGAAGATACTCCTCCGTCTTCTGAACTTGGCATCATCATTTTTTTTTTTCCCTAGAAAACAGGGCAGAATATGTATTTTGTGTCTTCAGGCCCAGGCAAAGCAGCCTGTTCATGAAAAAWTTTGGACTGAGCCAAGTAATCAACCTTCCTTGGCTGTGTCGTCATGGAATTTGAGGATGGTTCATCTGATAGAGTACTCCTGGCTGGGARCACAGAAAATGCATCCAAACAGACATTTGCTTTCAGAGATTTTACATCTATAATTACAAGGTTGATAATTCTGAATTTAAGGCTTGTCTAGGCTGGCTTCTATTTCAGCTCAATATTTACTTTTAGCTGGGAAATGGAATGGGCATGCAGCCTGCACTGATTCCCTGAGTTCTGGGATTGGTATTAAGTAATCTGTTACAAAACAAACTCATCAGAGAAGGGGGGSCAGTCTCCCTTTGCCAGATAGTGCTTCCTCACTGGGGATTTATCAATCTAGAGCATTAACAAACTCTGGATAATAGTGAATAAAATCTGGCCTGTATGGCCTGTGGGGATGGATTAAATGAAACCAAATGTTGGTGGCTTTTTTTTTTTTTCAATTTTGAATGCTCTGATTTTTAACAATTGCCAGGTGTATGATTACTTATAGTGCCCAAGGTACTTTGTAAGTAATATAGCCACCAGCCTGTGCTACACATCTTAAATCAGTCAAATACATAGCAGTAAATGGCATAGGCAGCAATATTCAGGAGCAGGGGAAATAGCCAAAAGGAAGCAGGAAAAGGAGGAATGTCTACTTTAATTCTTGCTGTGTTTTTATTCAAATACATGTAGCAGAACAGCAAAGTGATTTCACATCAGTTAGGGTGGATTGGTATTTTCTTGGAGTTCTTTTTTTAATACTCTTTGTGTTTGTTTTCCCATATGATTGTTGGCAATGTTGTCTAGAACAAAAAGGATCTGTGACATCTTTCAGCTGAAGTGAAAAAGTTCATGGTTTTGCACCTGAAGAAGTTAGGAGAGATGAGTAACCAGGATACACCATGTGATAAAAGAGAATGCTAAAATAGTGTGGCTGAATGGAAAAGCTCCGAGAATGATTAGCTCAAGGGATAAAGGATGTCCTTTGCTGATATTCAAGAACTTCTCTGGTATCTTATTAAGACAAGGAAAATGGTTGGTTGGTTGGTTGGTTGGTTGGTTGAGGTTGTATGGTTTTTTGGGTAGGTGACTTTTTTGGTGGGGAGGCTGGTAATTTTTTAGTTGTTCGATTTTGTTTGTTTCAATTGGAAATAAAGAAAACATCAGAACCTTGGAATCTGAAATCAGCTTCATTTGTGTACTTCAACCTCACACAACCCCTACTTGCCGTTTTGAGAGTTTGCTGCTTTCACAGCATTTTCTTTGAAGAGAAGCATCCCTGAGGAGAGAGAGCATAAGACTTACTCTCAAGGCCTCTTGAGGCAAGTTTAGAAACCTTTGGATGACCCGTGGGGGAAAGGGCAGACAAATACACACAGTGTACAGTATGAGTAGCTTGGTCGTAGAAAGGCAACCTTGCAACTCTGACACACAAAGAAAGATTGCTTTCAGGCATGTGAGAAAAGATTATTAAACAAGGAGAGAGGGGAAGAGAGAGAGAGACTTGCAGARAATGCACTCTCCCCCTTCTACTCCTTTCAAGGAAACAAAGATTAGAGTGTAGTGTGCCCACAGAGCTCTTGCTCTTATCTCTGCTGCTCCACACTCCTTCAGCCAGAYTGCTGTGTTTTCTCAGGAATGTCACTGATACTGTCCTTCCTCAGCACCCCCCTGATAACACTTCTAAGCTCTGAGAATGCTTTATTGTATTTCTGCTGGTGAGCTTCATGTTGAAAGTTAAGTTTTCTACCTGTGATGGGTTATTTACAGGGATATGCTTATTTTCCCTAGCAAGAGAGTAYGGAGGAAGGGTTTGGGACAGTTGAAGCATTCAGAACATCTGCTATAAAAATCACCAGAAGCAGCTAAAATTTTGAGGTAGTGTGGTGATGTTTACAGCACTCTCCTGTTATTGTGTAATAGTCAAGAGCAGATGGAGCTGCATGTTCTTTCCAGTTTATTTTCTCTCATCTGGAAAGTTGGGTATTTATTTCCCCCACCCCAGTGCAACATACTCTTCTAGTAATTTAGGGGTGCTTTTTGCATGTGTGTCTTCATGCTCCAGTCAAACACAGTCATTGAATACAATACAGGTRAAACAGAGGGGATTTGTTTACCTTGTGTTATTCTGTGTTAGATTAACATCACAATCTCTCACTGCACCAGGAGAGCTCTGCCACTGTGACTAGACTGAYGTGTTATTGGCAAGGTGCTTTTATAGTAATGTCATTTTCATCTATGAGCAAAGAATGCTCTACCTGTTAAAGTACATTTATACCTGTAAAAGCACTGCCTGGGCTATACCTGCTCGTGCTGATGTTTGGATAACAGAGCGGTGCACAAATATTCCTGTGCTGGTCGACACGGTGACACTGCAAGTCTGTAATGTGCATCTGGTGTGTCAGTATTCAAACGTTCATAGACTGCCAGGTGCTGTGAGCCAAATAGGAGAGGAGAAGGAGGAGAGGGTGAAGATCGTCAGGAAGGAACTGGAGGAATTTGGGGGAAATCACTCTTGTTCGTGGCTGGGGGTTGGTTTTTAGTTTTAACCAGAAGGCAGAAGTCTGAGCGCACCGTACTTCCCCTGGCCCCGCAACTCGGCCTCTTGCTCCGGCCCCGACCCTGCTCCGGCCCCGCCGGAGGGGCTGCGGCGCGTCCTCCCGGCCGCCAGGGGGCGCGCGGCGGCAGCGCTGCCGGTGGAGCCGAGGTGCGCGGGGCTGTGGCGGGGGGACCCGCCCGTCACCGCCCACGGGGCGGCCGCTGCGCCGCCCCCGGCCCGCCTGGGAGAGCCCCGGGCTGGACCCGCTCCGAGCGTGTGCCGGTGTGCCTCGGCTTGCGTGCGGAGCTCGGGGGCTGGAGATGGGACTGGCTGGTGCGGGCAGGAATCATTGTAAAGCCGAGGCCTTCCCAGGTGTGCTCCAGTGCGCGGGCCGGCGCGCAGTAGGGGCTGGTTCGCCAGTCGGGTGTCGCTTGGAGGTAGCGCCTGCTTTTCAGGGTGGGCGCCAGCATCCTTCCCCACCATCTGGGGAATGTTTCATGTTACACGCTGTCTTGAGGAGAACCACGGTGGGAAGTGTTGTGAACGTGGAGATACAATGAATAGGTTGTTGTTTAAGCAGCTCAAAATATTTTTCATACCGATGTATAGAAGGGAAAATACTTCCTTGTACTTACTTAGAGAGGATAAACTCGCCTTGGGAAAAAGTGAGGGATGGGAAAAAAAAAGTGAGCCTGGAAATAAGAAAGCTTCATTGCATTGCAGTCCCGGTATGATTTAAGGGAATAAACAATATAATTTATTTTAGGATGGAGCTTGATAATTGTGTGAGGTMGATTGTATGATAGCGAGTGAACAATAGCTGGGCTTGGACTATGACCCCGGAAGTTGCTTCTAGCTCTATATTAATTTCTTACCACATTCCATCCTGGACTGGCACTGTAGTTCTTACGCTTTTACTTCATGCTACTTTTTCTTTACCCTAGGACCTTCTGTCTCTCACACTGAATTACCAGCAAAGGATGGAGAACATCCTGGCTAGTTTGTGTGGGACCAGCCCAGAAGATCCACTCCCTGTGTGGGCTCATGGCAGCGTTGGCCATTGCTTTAACCAGCTGACATTAAATGTAATTCCTCATATGATCCTTGCAGTGGTCAGTGCCTGCTTCCTTGGCWCTCCCAGGTAAGACAACTTAGTTCTCTGACTCTTGATTGTTATGCAGGACTGGAGGTGGGGTGGAAAGGCTGGAAATTGTATCTTCCTATAATGTGCTGAATATGTAATTAGGGAAGGACATAATATTATTRTGCTATTATATTTGTCAGCATCTGTCTTAATTCAGAGTATAGTGTACAGAAAGAAATCCAGAAAGAATAGAGRGAATTGTGTGCACASAATCACAGAAAGTGATTTAAAACTATTTCAGTGAATGGAAATTGGGGAAACTGGGAGTATTCTTGGAGGGGATATAAATCCAGGGTGACATAGAAGATGTGTAAGGCAATAAGGAATTAAGAGAAACACAAAATTGTTTTTCTGTTTACCCTCTCCTGAAGTCTGTAAACATGAGGACATTCACAGATACTGAAAGGCCACGAAGAATCAAGTGATAATGGAGTACTTTGACGGGCGATAGTTTATAGACTTGCAAGCACACCATCACTGAAACTAACAGTGATAAAAATAATGTTTCTAGAAAAAAATATCTCACAAACAAGGAAATCAAAGATCAGAGATGTGACACAGAATTTCATCATCCAAAATTTGTGTTTAAGAGGTTAAATATACTTTTTCTGCTGTTAATTCTCAAGGATTGTAGTTTAATTTGACCACAGAATATCATMGTTTGCAAACAAATTTCTGTAAAGAAATGCTGTTCCTTGGCAGCATCTAAATCTCTGGTACTGACCAAAGAATGGGCTGTGTTTACCTGATGTGGTTTAGCAATGGCTACAGACAGAAAGTTACAAATCCAGGGAAGTGTATCTGGAAGGTTAAACGAGAGTGGATGTATAAACAGGGGGAAGAGGAGATGGAGATAGGGTAGTATTGACTGAGAGGTAGTGGAATTTGAACCATAATTTATTTCACTGCTCTTTCCTCCTCAAGGTCTGGCTCTGGTATGCCTTGCAGGCCAAGCTGGGGATGGAGAATTGCTGCCTCCTTTGTACTTGCTGGTCTATTCCTTGTTGATACCATCCCAGCCACCATTTCCCAGCAGGAGCTGGGCCCTGTGTACCTGGAAGTTCTGGCCAATGGCACTGCTGCCCTGACATGGCTGGTGCATGGCTTYGCTCTTCTCATGCTCTGCAGGTCCATTCATGGCTTTACCAGGGGCCCCGTAGCCTTGACTCTCCTCACTCTCTTACCCCTACCTTCCTTCATCATCACACTGGTGTGGTACTGCCAGACTGGGACAGCTTGGTCCCCTGCCCACCCTGGTGCCTCCGCCAGGTTTGCCATTCTCTGTCTGCAGCTGGCCACTCTGCTTGCCTATGTGGTCGGCTACCTCTTCCCCATTGTTGGCAGGCAAGACTTCCTCTCCATCAATAGCTCCTGGCAACAAGACCAGCCCATCTCAGAGCCAGGGATCCCAGTGCCTGAGCAGCAGAGAGTGGCAGAAGATGGTGAGAGCTGGCTGTCTCGCTTCTTTTACATCTGGATGAACCCCCTTATGAAGCGTGGCTACCAGCAGAAGCTGAACCARCCGCAGGATATTTATTTGCTTCCTCGCCAGCTCCAGGCTGCCAGGGTCTGTGACCGGTTCTACTCTTGCTGGCAGAAGAAGGCAGCTCTTCACCAAGCAGAGAAGGAGACAGAGTCTCTTACCAGCCCAATSATTGCTGGAGGTGATGGGAGTAGTGATGCTCCAGACAGCCCACACCACGCCCAGAAAGCCGTGCGCCTCTTGTCAGTCCTTCATGCAGCCTTCGGGGTCCGTTTCTACACCCTTGGACTTGTCAAGCTGTTTGGCAGTCTGCTGGATTTTACAGGTCCTCTGCTTCTGAACTTGCTGGTGAACTTCATGGAGTCACGGCAGGAGCCCCTGAGCCACGGGGTGCTGTATGCCCTCGGGCTCTTTGCTGGCTCCTTCCTGGGAGCTCTCTTTCGGAACCAATTCAGCTATGAGACACACAAAATGATGCTGATGGTGCGGGCCGCCATCATCTCCGCCATCTACCGCAAGGCTCTGCGTGTCAGCAGCACCAGCCTTGCCCGCTTCACTGTGGGGGAAATTGTCAATTTCATGAGCACAGACACCGATAGGTTGGTCAACTTCTGCCTCAGCTTCCACGAGTTGTGGAGCCTGCCTGTCCAGCTTGCCATTACCCTCTACCTCCTCTACCAGCAAGTGGGGATAGCCTTTCTGGGAGGCGTGGCCCTGGCACTGCTGCTAGTGCCCATCAACAAGATCATAGCTAACCGCATCATGRTGAACAGTGAGAAGATGCTGAAACACAAGGACACACGAGTCAAGGTGAGGGGCAGTGGTATCTCTCTGAGTTTGTATTTTTTCCCTCTTTGTCCCAGAACATTGGCTTCTTGGCCACTTGTCATGATCCAAAGCAGATTAATTGAATCACAGCTGTTGGGAAAAACACCAGAGTGGGTACACACACATACACACACACTCTTGAGTCAAAAGTGTTTCAGGGTGATGCAGTTTCATTACCCATAAGACTGAACCTTTAATGCTTATCCTGTCCTGGGCTAATTTAGGTTCTCTTGCAAGTTTCTGTTCTGTGTGTAGTAGTTAAAGTAAGACTCCCAATAGCTTCCTCTAGATATGTGCCCATCCTATTGCTCCAGTGATGCCATCAATGGTAAAGTGTCTTGCAGTGTGGACAAAGGCAGTGATCATGGATGTAATTTTATATTGCTCCAGGTTTGATACTCTGAGGCATCTTTTCCACTGCTTTTTGCATATTTRCAGTGCCATCTCTCTTCACCACATGTCAGACATTTGATTCCCACCTTTTAGCACTGTATCTCTTAATTTGAGGAGACAGCACCTTCACTCATGCTTTGGAAGCATGAAATGTAGGTCAACTCTCTGTCAGAACTGTTGCTTTAAAAGCACTGTTGCTTTAAACAGAAGCTTTAAAAATACTTACTTTCCCAACAGAAGGTACATCTAGTTGTATCTGATTATGCTGAATTTTCTCCACCTTTTGTAAGACTGGTTTGCTGAATGAAGTCTCTCTTGTTAGTTTTCTTTAATGTTGGGCAGAGATGCAGACAGCTTGCTCTGCATATGCTGACCTAAGAGCAGAAATGAGAGGATGCATCCTGCAGGGACACCAGAGTTCTGTAAGTGAGCCAGCCAGGCCCTGGGTACAGACTACCTGTGTCAGGGCAGGACCAGGTCTGAGGTGTTATTATCTTAAGGCACTCTCAGATCAACACCAGTGGATGGTATCCAGRCTGGAGCTAGCAATTCCACACATCCCTTCAGCTGTGTCGCACATCTTTCAGTTTGGAAAGTAGTGTAACATTTTGCCTTTTCCTGAGTTGTACACAGCACAGGTGGCTGAAGAAGCTGGTGGGATGGGAGCACAAAGTTCCCCGTAGCTGTCACTTAAGTTTATGTCCCTCTTAGCAATAAATGGTCCCTGGTATCTCTAGCCTGATCCTTAGCAGCAGACAACTGCATATCTAGCCACAGCCCAGGCTGCCTAAGCACTTTTTGCTTGATGTTCTTTTCCTCATTACCTGCAGCTAATGACAGAGTTCCTATGTGGCATTCGTGTGATCAAGTTTTACGCCTGGGAGAAGCACTTCAGCACCAGGATAAATGCCTGCCGGGCTAAAGAGCTGGAGAAGTCACGGGCCGTCAGTTATCTGGATGCTGTGTGCGTGTACATGTGGGCAGCACTGCCTGTTGTTGTCTCCATTGCCATCTTTGTCACCTATGTCCTGTTAGGTCACCAGCTCACTGCCACAAAGGTGAGTAGGTAGTGGGGAGARCTCCAAGCTTGTCTTGTGCAGAACACAGTCTGCAGTGGGACTGCAGTGCTGAGGMATCTTCTCTGGGAAATAAACCCAGCCTGTGACTCTCCACAGTTTTTCAGGCTCTCACTGGTGAAGCTTGGAGGATACGAGTGAGGTACTGGCTCCAACTCATGGCTGTTTGCTTACCCATGCAGGTGTTCACAGCATTGGCCCTTGTTGGGATGCTTATTCTACCCCTCAAYGGCTTCCCATGGGTGTTGAATGCGATCTTGGAGGCCAAAGTTTCCCTGGATCGAATCCAGCAGTTCCTTGAACTCGTGGACCAGGACCTGGAAGCTTATTATGCCCTAGGTAATGGTCTTAAATGATCTGGTCAGCAGACATTGAGAGCAGAGAGCTGAGGTGTGAGGTCCAGGGACAGTACTGGAGGGCAGCTGGCTGTCACCCTGTGATTCAAGATGTTYACTTGTCAGAGGCAAAATGGCAAAATGGATACACTTAATTTCTCTTAATTTCTCTAGAAGGCAGGAGACAAGGCTATAACATTCCRCTTTACCAGCCATAAGCCTCTGCTTGTCCCCACAGARCCATTAGTGTTCCAGTAGAACAAGSAGCTCTGTMCTCTGACCAAAGCTCTTGTGACACTGAAGCCATCAACAAACTTGACTTTTCCTAGCAGAAAGGTGGGAGTGGCTGCCCGTCTCCTGGGCTATATTAACTCGCTTTCTTTCTTTCATTGCCTTTTGCCAGCTCTCTGCCATTCTTTTACCTTCAGCAATAATAAAACCAGGTTATAACCTTGCAGTGTCTCCCTGACAGCCATGTGTGTCTGGTGTGAGCTGAAAGCAGGGGAGTTGGAAAAAGGGAAGTAAAAGTTCAAAGACAAGTCAGTAGGCAAGAGTCTTGTAATGTAATTGGGTGAGGGGCTTCATGCAGTGCCTCATCCATGGTCTCATGCATTTGGGAACAAAGCTGATAGTATTTGTGATGCCAGCTGCTTTTAATTTTCTGTTCTCTTCACAGCARTACTTCACTGTTCTGCTTTTCACTTGTAGATAGCCCTTCAGATACTGCCACTGCCATGGAGATGCGATGTGCAGCCTTCTCGTGGCTGCCACTGGAGGAAAGCAGCAAGCAGCMCTCATCCACAGGCACTCTGCAACTGCACATTGAGAACCTGTCAGTGAGAAAGGTGAGCAAGGACACAGGAGGCAACACAGAAGGGTGGCACTAGAGAAAAAATACTGGAAACTAGAAATAATGGAGAAGAAATGGCATGTTTTCCTCAGTTTAGGAGCTGTGCATCAAAATCTTGTCTTGGTYAAGAGGCACAGGACATACTACATCTCAGAGCTGAAAGATGCTAGAGAGCATCCATGGCTTACACACAGGAGATGAGCTAGTTGCCTCTGCTTTCTGCTATTGCTGCAGGAGACAACTGGACAGGGAACAGTGCAGGGCTCTAGAGTTAACACTCCTCAAAAATCTCTGTCCTATCATATCAGGAGTCTGRTTTACCTGACAACTGTACCCAGCTGTGCTGCTGAACGTGTAGATTGTCCTAGCAGTCAGCTTCCTTACGGGCTACATGCGGACAAGCTACCCTGTGTTAGCACATCAGGTTGCTTCTCTTCATTTTYCGTTGCAGGGAATGCTCCTTGGGGTTGTTGGGAAGGTCGGCTCTGGCAAAAGCTCTCTGCTTGCAGCCATCACTGGAGAGCTCATTAAGTAAGTAATCTAACCATTCTTCCCTCCATGCCACAGCAGGTGGGAACTGTCCAGTGCTATCCCAGCTTGTCRGCCATTTTGATCTGCCAACAGTTTTTCTTTGTTGCCCTTTACATGCACTTTACTGGTGTGCTTGCAGACAAGGTGGACGAGTATATGTTAGTGACCTGGAGCAAGGATTTGGTCTGGCYACACAGGAGCCTTGGATCCAGTTTACCACTGTCCGTGAAAACATCCTTTTTGGCCGGGAATATGATGCCAGGCTGTATGAGGAGGTGCTGGAGGCCTGTGCCCTCTCGGAGGACCTAAACGTGAGTGCCTGGACTGTAAACCTGTCTGGGCCTTCTTGGCGAGCTTTTGCATCCATCCTGGGCCTCACTGGAATCAGTCCTTATCCTTTCAGGGTACAGACTGCTTTTCCAATGTCCCAATCACAGTGTTGCTCTGATTACAGAGCCCACACCATTCCTGGCATCCYCATACTTCTATAAGGTGTGAAGTCACTCTTATGGCACTTTGGATGGTTTCTTCTGCTGCTGAGCCAAAAGCTCTTCATCCTGGGGAAATGAGTTGTTCTTGCAGAGCTCATGGCTGTTTTTCAGACAGAACCTTTCAGCAGCTGATGCTTYTTTGGGGGGGATCAGAAACAACTCCTTTGGGATCTGGAAGGGCTAAGTCAGTGCTCCTGTCAGTAATACACATAYTTTAAATTTGAGGTTTATGACTCTATTAGCCATTAAACATGGCTGTTTATGTGGTGGGAAGCTTGTCTTCTCCCAGTTTATAAGCTGATGCCTGATTTTCTGAAGTGCCAAGCTCTAGCAGCTCCTGTTTGTTTTGGCTGGAGCTATGAATGCTCTGTAAAGGCAAGATTTTTATTTGAGATTTAGTTGAATATGCCTATGCTACCAAACCTAGAGGAGACTTGTTTCCAAGTACTGAAACTTCGTAGTTTTTACTGCTAAACTGTTTGTAAGGATGCTGATAGCATTTTGATGCAGGCAAAGCGCTTGTTCTCACAGAAAATTACAGTGTGCAATTATCTTGCACCAGAAGTTGCTCTCARTGGATAGTTCAGATGTGACCACCCTGTTCTGGAGTGTAAGAGATTTTTGTTGCATCAATAAAGCTTGCCAGTTRTCTGCAGAACCAGTGTATAGACTGTTGCATTGTTTAATTGTTGGTGAGGTGTCAGCCTTAGAAATTACTGCCAGAGACTGGAGAGGGACCCCTGTGTCCTGGTTTTGGGTCCCCAGCAGTTTGCTGTCTCTTTCTAAATTATTTTCTTGAATATTTCAGATTTTACCAGCAGGTGACAAGACAGAGGTGGGTGAAAATGGTGTGACACTCAGCGGGGGACAGAAGGCTCGAATAGCCCTTGCCAGAGCCATTTACCAGGTAAATAACAAAGGAGTTACTGTGTGGCAGGTCATGCCCAGTGCCAAGTCACTGGGATATAAAGAGGCTGGGAGCACTCAGCTGTACCCTGAGCTCCGGCAGCATGTCTTTAAAGCACATCATGCTAGCCTAAAGGGGCTGCCACACGGAGGCACTTGGACTTTTCTCTACAGCACTGTCTGCTCCAGCAGCCCCAGCAGCTATGCCCTTTTTTCTTTTGTCCCCCTCCCAGGAGAAAGAACTTTACCTCCTTGATGATCCCCTGGCTGCTGTTGATGCAGATGTAGCCAACCATATTATGCGGAAATGCATTCTTGGAGTTCTCAAAGATAAGACCAGGGTSCTTTGCACCCACAGGACGGAGTTTTTGGAGAAAGCCGATGTCTTGYTGTTGATGGACAATGGCAGGATAGTTAAGACAGGTACTCTGTCTGTCTTCTAAGGCATTCACTTGTGCCTGTGTCTAGGAATGGTTTGAGRGAATTAGGATTAATTAGTTGGGAACCCACTGATAAAAGAGGGCACTGAGGACATTGCATGTGGGCAAAGATCGGGTGGGAGAGAATGTGCTGAATGTACAGATAGAACAGGACAGCCCTAGGTGTGGGGAGCTGATGAGGCAGAAGGACATAACAGGTTGAATGGAGCGGAGCCTTCAAGGGTGCAGTTGCTGTGTAACATAGGGAATGTTATGAGAGAACAAAACTGGGTCATTTCAGAGCAAGAGGCAGTGAATTGTCACCTCTTCCTCACAAATGCTGAAGCATTTGCATGGTTGTCTTTGCAGGCACTCCAGCTGATATCCTGCCACTTGTTGAGGCCTTCCCCAAGTTCAAGGATATGGACAAAAGGCATAAGGATAAAGGTTTGTTTCTGATGAGCTTGAGGGTAGCTGGGGCAGCACAGCCGACCATCCAGACAGAACCTGTATCTGATGGCTGCYGGCCTCAGAGCAGAAGTCCCACTGTCTTGTTCTGCTGTGGCAGTGCTGATATGTGRGTGGTGTATACACAGAGGGACAGGAGGCCTACGTATGATTGGGTATTGGTCTGGAGCAGTATTTGAACCTGTTGTCCCACTTGTAGTCCAATTTTGGATGAAGAACTGCCAGGATTGATTCACCTCTTTTGAAAAAGTAGAGAACAGGGAAAAATGTCTCACTCATAGCTTAGACTTGCTTTATTCACAGTAAGGAGCAGCTGCAGGGATAATTTAACACTGCGCTGACCTTTGCTTTTGCATCCATTTCCACAGCCTCTAATGAAGAGGGACAGGAAGAGGCCATAGAGACAGAGGTRAAAGAATCAACCCAAAACACTAATCTCATTTGCAAGGAGGAAGAGAAGAAAGAAGGGGCAGTGGCTCTTCAGGTGTACAAGGCCTATTGGCTGGCAATGGGTAGCTGCTTGGCAATATCAGTCCTCTTCTCACTGTTCCTGATGCAAGGTGAGGCAGTGACCCAGCAGCACATCTCTCTTTAGACATTCCTCTCCTCTTGTCTTATTCCCTGGTTGCATGGAGTCCAGAAGGAAAGATGCCAGGAGTTTAAACACTCTCCCTGTAGCAGAAAGACCACTTTTCTCTTTCCCAAATTAAAGTAGCTCAAGGAGCTACGTTAGTAGGGAAGGAGGCACGTGTAGAAACTGTACCTGGCATCTGGCTGCTGTAGTTCCATCATTGTACCTTTAGCAGTTCTCTGTAGCTGCTGTAGCTCAAGGCTGTTCCTTTGCTCCTGCTCTGCTGCTAACAGGGGGAATACTAGACTGGGCACTGAGGCGATGCAAAAGTTGCCCAGCAGCTTCTCCTCCAGCTTGTCTGCTTCATATTTTCTGATTCAAAAGATTAATTCCTCTTTATATTGTCTGTCTTTCTCTGTAGCATCCAGAAATATCTCAGATTGGTGGCTGTCATACTGGATCTCCAGCATATCCCAGACATCAAATACCTCTGTGATGGCCTGCTCAGCTTCCCTGCCTACCCCAGAGCTGCTTCTCTTCTCCACTGCTGGGCTTGCGTAAGTAAATCTGGTCCAGAGGTGCCAAAAGAAGCTGGAAATGCCCTTAAGAGCATTTCCTGTGAAGATCCTGGAAAGCAGAGATAGATAAACCGACCATCACACTTCAGGGAATGTCTGTGGCTGCTTTGACAAAGAGAATCAAAATCTCTGACCTGATGACGTCCCCAAAAGGCTTCTGCCTGGGGCTGATGGAAGACCCCTAGCTGCATAATATTCAGAGTGTTTGTCCCAACATGCCAAAGGGGTGTAACAGGAATATCAGGCTAAAGTACCCTTTTATCCCCTTGAATATGCTCTTGGGTTCTSATGCCCTCTTTTGAGTTTATTGTCAGGAGGTCATTGGCAGATTCATAATCTTTCTTTTTTCCAGTTCCCCCATTCAAGATCTGGACAACACCCCAGCCCCTTCCAATGGCTCAGTGGATGTGAATTTCTTTCTGATAGTTTATGGGAGCATTGCAGGGGCCAACTCCCTCTTCACCATTATTCGGGCATTCCTCTTCGCTTATGGTGCTCTCCGTGCTGCTGCCGTCATTCACAACCGACTGCTCCAAAGGGTTCTAAAGGTAATGGTCACAAAGTCCAGAGCAGGCTGAGGTTCCTGCAAGCTGACATTCTTCTCATAGTTGAGAKTAGGGGTGTGGAAGATAAAGGTTTCTGTTGGTATTAGCTGGTATAGACTATATTCAAAAAGGGCTGCACCACAGCCAGCACAAGGGACCAGTGAGCTGGGTTTCAAAACGTATCCTGTTCATTCCATGGAAGGATGTTTTATGGCTCCCACCTGCATCTGYTCACTCATTAGGCTTRGATGTATAGCCAAGATGAGGGCCAGTAAAGTCAAAGCAGCTTYTGCAGGATTGTGAGTTCRGGTTCAGATGAGATTGGAAGGAGCYATTAGTCAARATCTAGGGCTGATGCTGGCATGYGCCAGTTAACTTTCTTTATGTTTTGGTTTTCCTTGRGTTCTCAGGCTACAGTCAGGATYARGGGATTAGAAGTTTGGATTAGAGGCTAGATTTTCCTTGCTACTGTTGGGCCAGTATGGCATCGGAGTGACTGCTCTCTCCTTATCTGTCTGCCATTCACTGCTGAAGGAATGCTTCTTTTTACCATGCAAACAGTGTGAGTCATTTGGCTGCTAGTGGATGTTGGCTTTGGAGGCTGAGGTTTCTTTTCCAGGTTARGATAGGAAGTGGGTTGTGGTGGCCACCGTGTTTGTGGCCTTAACTGCTCTCCTGCACACTGTTCTGTGGTTTGATCTCACTGCAGCTGACAGGCTTTTACTTTCTGGTTCCCTTATTGCCAGGCCACAGTCACCTTCTTTGACACTACACCRACAGGCCGGATCCTGAACCGCTTCTCCTCAGACCTGTACTGCGTGGATGACAGCCTGCCATTTATCCTCAACATCTTCCTGGCCAACATCTATGGGCTCTTGGGCATGCTGGTGATAATCACCTATGGCCTCCCTTGGATTGGTCTGGTCTTACTCCCTCTGGCCGTAGTCTACTTCTTCATTCAGCGCTATTACCGATTCACGTCCCGGGAGCTCAAGCGCCTTTACAGTGTCACCCTGTCTCCCATTTACACCCACTTCTCAGAGACCCTCTCAGGACTGAACAGTATCAGAGCCATGCGGGCAACAAAGAGGTGAGCATGCAGRGAGAGCTTTTGGCCAAGGCTGTCCTGATGTGGCACTGGTTATAGGGTGGCTGGAATGCCCTTGTTCTGGGGCAGTAGGAGCAGAATCTGAGTGGTGCAAACCTCTGTTGTACGCCTGACAGGTTTGAGTTGGAGAATCAGCTGCGTCTGGAGCAGAACCAGCGCTGCCTCTTTGCYAGCAACACAGTGATGGAGTGGCTGGACATCCGCTTGCAGATGATTGGGGTTGCTGTGGTTACTGCTATTGCAGGAATTGCCATCATCCAGCACCAGAAGCAGCTGGGAAATCCAGGTAGACTGCCAGGGATTGATCTRTGTCCAATCCTAGGCTGTGGCCAAGGGGTTCCTCCCCTTCCAGCCCACAGCTATACATTTTCCTACACTGGGGTAAGATCCAGAGCTCCTGCTCCCTGTCCCTATGTAAGTCACCCACAGTGTAGTGCATCAGCTTCTGTCTCTACTCCTGTGTGTCCCCAGCCTCAAGTGTGACCCCAAACTCCAGAGTCCTGACCTTTCCTTTGGATTTTTTATCTGCCCACCAAGATGCCAGCTGCTTCCCTGTCCATRACATTCTTGCTTATGCTTTTGTCCTCACAGGACTTGTGGGCCTGGCACTCTCATATGCCCTGTCTGTCACAAACCTGCTCTCAGGCCTCATTGCCAGTTTCACTCACACAGAGATCATGATGGTGAGTGTGGAGCGGACAGAGGAGTATACCACAGACATCCCCATGGAGCCCCAGGATAAATCAGTCCAGGTAAAAGCTCAAATGTTTTCTCAGGTACTGGCCTATCTTCTGGCTCTGTGCCCTGCACTTGGCCTCCGGGGAGATTACAGGGTTGCAGTGAGGGAGTGTACAACCCTCACCATAGAAACTATCTTGATGACTTGTCTTTTATCAGTGTATCTCCTGGGGAGGATGAATCTGGCAGGAATTGGTGAAAGTTGAAGTGATGGGAAGGAGCAGGGAAGCAGAACAGATGCTAGATACAAGCCATGACAGAAAAACAAGCCTRGGAGTGGGCTGGAGGTGGGGCTGGGCTGTGTGTTGGTTCTGCTCAGAAGCCAAGCAGCCATCTAAAGGGAGGGATGGGACTGTGTGGAGGTGATGCTGAAGATGGCCATCAATCATTATCATACTCTTTCTCACCTGGATATCTCTCTTAGGTTCCTGCTGACTGGCCAAGCCAGGGGCTTGTGGAGTTCCAACAAGTGGTCCTGGCATACAGAGCAGGCTTGCCTAATGCACTTGATGGTGTGAGCTTCACTGTTTACCCTGGAGAGAAGCTGGGAATTGTGGGTCGCACAGGATCTGGAAAATCCACCCTTTTCTTGGCCCTTTTCCGCATGGTGGAGCTGAAATCAGGCCGGGTTCTCCTGGATGGTGTTGACAGCCAGCTGGTGGGCTTGGAGGAGCTGAGGTATGGCTGAGCAGAGTGAAGGGTAGCTGACGGGGCTGCTGGCTGAGAGCTGTCAGTGGCTGGRTGCCAAAGTAAAGAGTGAGGGGACTCAGTCATGGCTCCCTCTTTTCTGATTGTGGCGGCTTTTTATGAGTTTCTCTGTTGTTTCTCAACAGTTGTGCTAAGGCTGATCATGTGAYTCATGTCTCTGTGCCTCTAAGATTTGGGGCAAGCTAAGACACCCCATGAAAAAGGAAATAGCAGACCTTTACTTTTCTGCAGAACCCATCCCATGAGCCCTCATCTCTCATTTGCTTGCAGATCTAGGCTGGCCATCATCCCCCAGGATCCATTTTTGTTCAGTGGCTCCATCAGAGAAAACCTGGACCCCCAGGGAAAACGGACAGATGCTGAGCTCCACGAGGTGCTAGAACAGTGCCACCTGTGGGATGCTGTTACTCAGATGGGTGAGTTGGAAACCAGTGAGAAGCAGCTGATGAGTGGTCGTTCTGAGCGAGGAGAGAAGGCCTTAACTCAGGCAGGGAACTGAAGAAAAGAGGCCAGGTGAATGCAGGAGGGAATGGATTAGGCAAGGTCACGCTAGGACCAGTGTGGGAACAGGTCAGTGGGACCCAGTGGCATTCCCTGACATTTAGAGGCAAATGGACTGGCAGGTGATGGATTGGGTGGCAGAATCTGCTGGTGAGACCAGGCCTCAGTGGATGTTAGAGGAGCACCTGGGAGACAGGGCAGGCCTTAGTTCTACGGAAACTGTGCCAGATGTTGCTTGTGTCCAAGTGTAAAGGCTCTAGTTCCTAAGGCCTGGGCCTGAGCAGAATTGGKGTTTTGAGTTTTTTCGGGAAAACCTTAGAATGGTGGAGCTGTCTGGGGCCCTGTGCAGATGGTGCAGGTGACTGCTGATCTTGATCCCTGCAGGTGGACTGGACAGCRAGCTGGGAGAGAGGGGAAAGAATCTGTCTGTGGGACAGAGGCAGCTGGTGTGTCTGGCCAGAGCCCTCCTGACGCAGGCCAAGGTGAGTGCACTGCCTCCATTGGAGCAAGGGGGACGGTTCAGAGCTGCTGGTGGCTGTCTGGGGACAGCAGAGGAGAGCACTGCAGAGTTGGAGGTGTAATGGGAGCAGACATCCTGTGCTAACTTCTCAAGCTGTCTCTAGGCAGGGTTGGGGTCTCTGCTGTGGTGCTTTGGAGCTCCCTTCACTCTCTGTCCCTGGCAGGTGCTGTGCATTGATGAGGCCACAGCCAGTGTGGATCAGAAGACAGACCAGCTGCTACAGCAGACCATCCGCCAACGCTTCGCTGACAAAACAGTTCTGACAATTGCTCATAGGTATGGAGGAAGCAGCACGGTGTGCCTAAGGTCATTCTACCACTCACAGGAAGAGGTGGCTGCACATGCTATGCCTGGGCCTCAAGTTGAGCAGGGCTTTCTCTGTAATAAGGTTTTTCAAGTGCCAAAGCTGGRCCTTGCCTTTTGCCTTTTCTGCTGGGTACTGGGAACAACTGGATGTGAAATGGGGAAAATGTTATACCCAGAAGTTAGTGTCAGCAAAGGGCAAAATGCCGCATCATATCACAGATTTCTGTTCCTGGACACTGCCTGCTGGGATTGGTGGGGTGGGTGAATCGTGCTTTGTGGTTCTGCCAAATTAGGGCGAGGAGTAATGGAGAACTATCCTATAGAAAGGGGCAGTGTGGAGACCGGCGTGAAGCAGTTGTCCCTGGCTCAGTAGAGGGCAGTGCAGGACAGCCGGTAGCAAAGGGCTGCAGCCAGCTCCTGCATAGTTCTGTTTTCCAAAATCRTGAGTTTTAGTCCCAGTCTGCACCTGCTGCCAGCAAAATAGACATTGCCCAGGCAGGACACTACAACAGTGATTGCCCCACATCTGAGAGATTTAGTGTGAGGGTATAGTCAGTGGATGGTCACAGCTGGAGGGAGGAGAGCAAAACATGAATACCGCAGAGAAGGGATGGATGGATCAGCATTAGGCAGTGTTCTCTGCTCTTACTCTTGCCAAGTGGAGGAGAATTTGGAGGAGAGTTATGCAATTGTTTGGAGGGTGTTTTCAAAGTACAGAGGTTACCACAAAAATAAAAATCAAATGAGCAGGTGGCAGGGGCTGGTGTCCTGCTGCATGGAAGTGGGAGTGATGGATGACAGGCAGGGTGGGCTGGGCCTGGCAAGTGAATCAAGTGGGTCTTGTTAAATACATCGTGTAGGAGGGAGGCAGGAGGGGTGTGAAGGGAATGTGGCTCCTACACTAGAGTTGTTAGGCATAAATAGTATAGAAGTACAAGGGCACTGTGGGCTGAGATACATGTTTGGGCTGGGTGTGGGGAGGCCACCTTTGATGGGGGAGTAATTAAAGAGGAGAACCAGCAGAGGAAGGAGTGGCAGAAGGTAAGGCAGCAAGACTGATATGAAGATGGCCCCAGCCCCTCTTCACTGGGGTGAAGAGCAGTGGAGAGAGCAGTAAGGAGAGAGGTGATGATGAGGTTGTGCATGTGGTTCTTCCATGCCATTCAGTTTGRGTGAACCATTAATTGGATGGGTGAAACGTAGGATGGGAGATGACTCTACTTGTGTCTTGCYCCTCCAAGTCGTTTCCAGTGCTACAGCCTGCACTCCCAGGGAGATGAATGTGTAACCAGAGTCCTGAGCTCCATAATGCCTTTTACCTGCTCAAATCSTGTGCAGTATCTTCCTTGTGACTTGCAGCTTTGTAAGGCTATAGTTTCACACTGTGAAGTGCATGGCTGTGCAAAGACATTCCTCCTGTCGTGTCTCCCCCACCCAGGGCCAGAGGTTGCTGCTCTGCTGGCAGTCTGGGCAGACCTGGGCACATATGCGTGCAGTGGGTCCTGTTGGCTGTCTGGCAACAACTCCACTAGTTGTTGTGGCATGAGCAAAGATGCCAGACTTCAGGGGGATAACAGCTGATGCACAAGTCCATTTCTGCCCCTCTCGGGAGGTGGCAGGTGAGAAAATGCAGGGGYAAATGGAAGCCACTCACTAACCCCTGTGGGAATGGAGACATTTTGTGCACCCCCAGAATCAGGCATGCTCTGAGCTTCCCCCCATAGAACTTCCCCCTGTGCATGGTGCCCTGCCATGCCCAACAACTGGAAGGCATCACCGTGTCCTCCAAAGAGGTGGTACATTTCAGCAGTGAGCAGAGGCTCTCTGCACTGCAMGGTGACCTTGAGTGCAGAGGGAGATCCTGCCAGCTCCTAATGCTGGGCATGTCTCGGGCCACCCTTAACAGCAGAGGAAGCAGTATGCAGAGCTTCTCAGATCCACCRACATGTGTCCTGGCATTTGTTGTCCACAGGCTGAACACCATCCTGGACTCRGACCGCGTGCTGGTGATGCAAGCTGGGAGAGTGGCAGAGCTGGATTCACCTGCCCACCTAAGCCAGAAAGATGGCTCCTTGTTCCAGGGCCTCCTGCACAGCAGGCAGCAATGACCTCCCTCCTGGGCTGAGCCCAGGCAGCCCTTCCAGCTCCGTGCTTGGCTTTCCTCTCACCTCCAGCACCAGCCCTGTCCATGCAGGGCCAGGAACTGCTGAGGTGAGGGTAGGACTTATTCCTGCCTGCAGGCAGCAATTGTGTGTCCTCAGGGACAGGAGCAGGGCACTGTAACCTTTCCTTTAGTGGGGAAGATGTGACCTGCTGTTTAGAGTCTGCAACCCTGGTTGGTGGGATACTGCTCCCCTCCAAGGCTTCCCTTTGAGATTACAGAGGGATTTTCTACTCAATGAAGAATCARTAACTCCTAGTTTGAGACTTAGTCTCACGTATGCAATGTAAAATAAAGTGGAAATATCCTTTGTGAAGCTGTTGTTCAGGTTCGTGGCCCTTTTCCTCACCAGACCCATATTTCCTCATGAGATACAAGAGTGGTGCCCTTTCTGAATAAAGACAACCTATTTCCAGAAGGCCTTTCCAAGCCTGGAAGATTGTACCCAGGGACRTTGTTGCTTTTCCTCTGGTTTTCAGTGGAGAACGCCCTCCCCTGAAGGGGCCAGAATGCAATTGCATCGAAGGCCTTTGAGGCTAGTATTTCAAGACCACTCCTTCAAGGGAAACTCTCTATCCCTCCTGCTTTGCTCCCAGCTACACAAACCCACAAGTGCTTTCAGTTTTAGGATCTTGCTCTTGCYATGAGCACTTTGGACTCAGACCTGGGCTTTCCCCTTCTTCCCAACACTCCTAAGGCAATGCCTAGCCCACACCTTTGCTATGCTACCCTTAGGTAGGTGCCATTCATTTCCCTGAGGCTGTAGGAGCCATCCCAATCCCTGCAGACAGAGAATAAGGCGGGACAACTCCTGTACCAGTCTGAGTTTGCATTCTTGAGGGACATGATGGAGATACTCATCAAGAACAAGCTGCTGAGGAACTTGATCTACTTGGATCTGCTGAGAGCAGGAGTTGGTGTTCAGAGGTCCCTTGCAACCTAAATTGTTTTATGATTCTCTGGTACACAGTTTCTGAGCTTGTACTTATTTTATTTGATAAAGGTACATCATCCATCCATGTATTAAAAAAATAATCTTTCTGATGAAGCTCCAGTCTCTCCTCCCAGGTCTCTCTCCTGCCTGAGTGGTCACTTCTTGGCTCACCTCACACCACCTTGAACCCAGCTCTGCAACCCTACAAGCTAGTAGTAGGGTTTGGGTTGTGGGGGGTTGTGCCCCACTGSTTGGCCCTCTATGCCCATGAGGAGGTACAGAAATCCCTGGCGCTGGGAGAGAGACATTGATTGCTGCACACCAGACCAGCACAGGCAGGAGGACCTGTTCAAAGACTAGGTGATCTGACCATCTACTGTCTCTTAGCAGCTGTGCTTTAGCAATGGCAAAGGCAGTTTTGTGTCTGCTTCCTGTGTTCATCCCAGGCTCGGTAGCCTGTCCTCCCCACATCCACTGTGGGGAGTTTAGCCATTGTATGAAGAAAYGCTACAATGACTGATTGAAGTCAGAGACAGCTGCCTGCCTCAGAGTGAATGGGAGAGGAAAGGAGGACCTGGATCCCGTATTGCTCCTGAACCAGCCGCAGCACAGCCTTGTCCATCTCCAGCTTCACCTATGAGGACATATGAGAAGGACCAGCTCAGTCCCAGAGGAYCCCAGAGGAGAACAAACGGTGAGGCAGCAGTGCACACTGCAGAGGCAGAGGATCTTGGTCATTTGTGGCCAGACCAGAAAGGACGGCTTGGTAAGTGGGTCAGAAAGACCCCTGGATCATCAGGAGGAAAGCAGGGAACATGTTTGTAATCCCAGCTCTGACAGCAAGAGGGGCAGGCATCAGCCAGGGCAGAGGAAGGGCATGAGACCTCCAATGATTTTTWAAGTCTCTTTGAATTGGCTCACAGAACCACAAGGCCAGGGAGCAAGGGTGTTCGTCACTCCCTAGAGACATGGCATCTGAAATGACAGCCTCCAGAAACAGCCAGGAACTACCCCACACAGTACTATGGCAGGAAGACCCATGCAGCCACAACGGTCCCAAAGGCCCTGGAAGAAGCATCCTAACACCAGCAGAAATGAGGATAAAGCCCCTTCCAGTAGTCACAGACAGGAGTTACCAAGGGCCTGTCAGCATCTGGGCTTGCAAGAGGGCTGTGCCCTCCTTCGCACTACCYGTCCTGTTCCTGAACACTCGTGTCGGATGATATCGGCGCTTGGATGGCATGGGCTGCTGCAAGCAGTGCACCATTGCTCCTCTGCAGGGCTGGCCCAACAGCCCTGCCTTCAGATGCCCATGGGTGCCAGCTGAGCCAGACAGGAGACACCTTGGACGCAAGCAGGGCCGTCACACCAATGCTCAACACCCAGGGTTTCGTTAACGTGTTTGCTGCCCTGGGAGCCCATCCCYGCTGCCCGGTCGGTGCCGCTGTGGCTCCACAGGGTGCAGTTCGTGGKGTTTGCCAGCATGATGACCTGCCAGGGCCCAGTTCAGAGTCCTCGCAGCTCACAGYTCTGTGGTCTTCCTTGGCTCAATCAAGATGGTGTTGAGCATGCCCACCTGACACTCCTGGTCTTGGAGCTTTCTGGCAGCCTGAGAAGGGCTTTGGCACCAGTTTGACCTCTGACGGCCTCTCTGCCAGTTCCTCAGCATTAGCAGGACAGTGATGAGGACCAGCACTGCTGTCAGCACCCCGAACACCAGCACTGTCACCAGCTGGGCTTCGCTCAGCCCCGAGTCCCTTTGGGTCACCACCTCCTTCACAGAGATTTTCAACAACCCTCCCCCCGGCTCTTTCTCACTGTGGTTGGCCACRCGCCGCCCCGTGACCACGGTCCTGACAGGCTCCGGCTGTGTCACCCCCGGCGTCTCACTAGTGGTGCTTTTCACAGCCCCACCATTCTCGGGATCTGCAGCATGGTAGGGAGGAGACCAGGTGGGCTCAGGGACGGAGATCTCGCAGGTTTTGCCAGTGAAACGGTCAGGACACAAGCAGTCATAGTCATTGATGCGGTCATAGCACTTTGCCCCGTTTTTGCATGGCTGGCTGGCACAGTCATTGATGTTGATGGTGCAGAAACGCCCTTCAAAGCCCACCTGGCACTGGCAGGAGAAGCGGTTGATGCCATCGTGGCAGGTGGCCCCGTTGGCACAGGGGCGCATCAGGCAGTCRTCCACGTCGTGTTCACAGAAAGTCCCCACAAAGCCAGCGAGACACCGGCAGGTGAAGTTGCTTGCAAAGCCGTTTTCATCTTGACACTGCCCACCATTCTTGCATGGAGACCTGTGGGGAGAGAGCAAGGATAGGTCATGGCCCTGGAGAGCAAGCAGCTTCCCCCACCCCAGGGAGGTAAACACACAGGGCTGCTTGCATGGTCAGTATATCCAGCTCTCTCCATGGGGGCAGCTATCTCAAGGACAACACTGGGTGGGAGTTTCTGTCTCCTTGAGTGAGAGGCCRTGGGACCTTCTCAAAGGCTATGGCTGTGCATGAGCCCACCACCCACCAGGGGAGGTCTTCAGCCAAATGATCTGAAGAGGAAACATGCCCTCCTGATGCTCCCCAAAGGCATTATGGATGTCAGCTCATCACACCTATGGCAGTGAGGGACAAGAATCTCTTCAGATTGCAACAAAGCCCTTGCCCCAGTGGGACTGTGCACTGCATGCTGCWAAACCAAAGCCAAAGGTAATTTTGGCCTAACTCCCTTAGTGCATGGAAATTCACAGATAACGAGCCAAGCTGAGCCTCCACTTGGCAGTGTGTGACCCAAAGTTTATGCTGTCTGTAGTCTCACTGCAGTGTCTCACCCTGCCTTCTCACATGGCCCTGTCTTCATCTCACAGTCCTTCCCGTGGAAACCTTCTGGACACAAGCAGGAATATTCCCCATCTTGATCGTAGATGCACTGTGCCCCATTCTGACATGGGGACTGGTGTTCGCAGATGTGTATATCTGAGGGGGAAAAAAATAGCGTAAACTAGGGAGAAAAGAGGGTTGGTGTGGCCAACTCAGTGCCAACACAACCCATCAAACCCCCTGGGGATGGAGAAATGACAGGAACTTCTGTTCTCTCCTCCAGTGGGCACCTGCAGCAAAAGAAGTGCTGTGTCTATGTGGTAGTGAAGATGCTGTGCACACCAACTGTCTAACCAGTGGAGACCCTGTGGTACAGGCAAGTCTCTGGGGCTGGAGAAGGGAACTCCACCAGCCACCTGCTGAAGGCAGAAAGTCTTGGGGAAGGCAGGGGATGCTGCTTTGAGTCTTGACTCAGCATGGGAAATGTAATGAGTTCATCTGCCTCATTACCTGAAGCCGGCCAGTGTCATGCCAGCTCTTGCCATGCAGCCAGGAAGCAAGTGCCAGCAGCCTCTTTTGCAGGAAGGGAATGGTCTCAGCTGTGGCAGCCACCCACCATCYCACCTCCCAGGCAGCCAAAACAGCATCACCCAGGTGGCTTCTGGCTGCTTTGATTATGCTGGCTCACACATCCATGCAGCATGTGCTGGGCTTCTGCCCTAAACACCAGAGGCTGGGATGTCCAGCCCACAACTCACCTTTGTCACAGAACTTGCCAGCCCAGCCGGTGTGACAGATGCACTGCCAAGGCTGGTGGCACGTCCCATGAAGACAGCCCGGCATGCGCACGCACTCCTCGCAGTACTCCCCCTCCCAGCCTGGATCACACCTGCAGGAGGACAGGGCAGAATCGTAAGTACTGGCATCTCATCTGTCCAAGGAAGCAAGCAGAGCATGAGCAGACTCACCCTCTGCAGCCAGGGAGGGTGAGTGGACAGCAACAGAGTTCAGCAGTTTMACTTTTGCTGCCCACGACCCTCTGCTCTCCTCTAGCCAGCTGCTTTGTATACACCGCTGCATTAGCTCAGCAGTTCCTGTGCCTCCCACAGCACACAGCCACTCTGGCAGGCAGGAAAAAGCCCATCCTTAACTCTGAACTTCCCGAGGGAAAAGGACAAGAGGCTGCTGAGGTCCGTTTCCCTGCTCCTCTCTGCATTATGATGTGTGTCATGTTTTGTCTGGAGTGTACTGTAATCCAGCTGTGAAACCTTGCTCGCTATGGCTGGTGCATGGAATAGGCTTATCAGCCGGCTCACAAGGGCAGTACAACAGGAAAACCGGCAGCTCACAATGAGCCTTCTGGCCCTAGAAGAGCAGGGCAGTGGCAGTGGCTAAGTAAAGCCAAGCTGCATTGCTCCAGTGGCAGGCGTCCCTCAGACCTGCCAGCCTCAAGGGGGAAAACAAGTGATAACAAGATGAGAACTGAGAGGAGGTGGCACCAAGCCACAACTAAAGCTATACTCAAACCAGCATGAAAYTAAACCTAACAAAAACACTACAGTTTCTAGAGTAAGGAAGGGAGTTCATTTTCATGGCTGGGGCTCATTTCAGCGCAATRTGTGGTGACTGCAGCTATTTTGGGCGGGCCCAAGGCTGCACTTTCAAACCTGGGCTGACTGTTGTTACTGTATATTGTTGCAAAGAGCCAAAAAAAAAGAGAAAAATGGTTAAATATATACATATGTTAATTAAATGCACTTCGATGGGAATAGAGGTGATATCATATGCCTGATAGAGTCTGGAGAAGTACTTTCATTCCTGACAGTCCTGAGCAGAGGGAGGTGGACAACCCTACCCACCAGTACCTGTAGGGAGCACATGCCATCAGCTCTGCCCCTTCTCCAAAAGGGAGATGGCCAACCTAAAAATTGCCAGGGAGGGGGSCAGGCAAGCAGCCAAGTAAGTCTGCCTGAGTTTGTGGGGTGATTTTGAGGTACTGCCAAGCTGCAAGGTTCAGCAAATGCTCTGGAGGCCTGAAATCTGCAGCAGCAACTCATGTGCGGAAAGATCTGCAGCTGGGACACCTGCCACACGGTGCCATGGGGCCTCTCACCACGGCTTTGCAGCATTGTGCTGCCCCAACCCGCCACAGCTGCCTAAAGGGCTCAGGGAGGAGTTCTATGCAGCTGTAAATGAGAGCCCAGCAAAACCAGAGCTGTACACTCTCTGATGTGGCAGTCAGTAAGGACAATTTGCCCAGGTGTGATGTGACAGTGGGGGCTGTCCTGTGAAAGGGGGCTGACCATGCCCTGGCAAGGAGAGCAGGGTGGTCTGTGCCCATGCAGCTACAGGTGTCCCAGCCAGCCCAAAGCAGCCTTCACCTCCTGGCACTGCCTTGTAGGATGGGGGCTCCAGATGGTCCTACAGGGGGACAATAGGCTGTGGGGCTGTGGCAGCCCAGAGCAGTCATATGGGTGCTTACCAGGCTGAAGTGCAGGGTCAGGCTCTGAGCTTTGACCCTGCAGGATCTGGGCTCCTGCTGGAGCTGGGATGCCAGTATGGGATGCAAGTACCACATATGCACTTCTGCTGCAGTAGCTCACAACTTGCTGGTAAACCCTTCATGAAAACATCCAGTGATCCTCACCAAGCTCAGGCTTCTGAGAGCAGATCCCTGAAGCCCTCAGTTAAATGCATGCTGGCAGCTCTTCTCTTCCATGCCCCCAGAGAAAGCAACTCAACCTCAATCAGCAAGGAGGCCAAGCAAGCTGGCCAACCCCCATACCTGCCCTGCTGTCTGATGACTTTCCCCATCATATCTTAGTCTGAGGGCCTCTTCCCATCACCCAGGCACAGCTGGGTTCCTCASTAGACAAAAAAGGCTCAGCAGAATAACATTGGTCAGTGTGTGAAAGTGGGGACCCTGAAAGCACTGGAGCAAAGGCCAGAGGGAACCAGCAAGAGGATGAGGCATCAGAATCTCCCATTCCAGGGGATGTCAGGTAAGAAGAAAGCAGAGTTGTTGATTCCAGGTGTGGTTGAGTGGAGCAGAAGGTGCTTCATCTCCAGGCAGAGATGTAGGCACCAGGGACACAGCAACAAAGGAGGGAGAGCAGTTCCAGTCAGGAGCAGCAGAGAAGCAAAGACAAGCCATACCTGCACTTCCCATCCTGATCACAGCAGCCGTGGGCGAGATTACAGCGCTCACTACAGTCATCCCCTACAAGGAGAGAGATGTGAAGTTGGGTTAAGCAGRGACTATTGATGATTCCAGATCTGCCCATGGCCCTGGGTTTTTCCTTAAGTGCACAGCTTACTCTCCCCCAGAACTGTAGGATGGGCAACCTTCCTTTTGCTGGCTGGATGCACACAAGAAATGAGGATTTCACAGTAACCCAAGCAGCAATAATAGTCTTCATCGAGAAATGGGGCTCTGCTTCAAAATCACCCAGTCTCTGGTCATCTTCCTCACGTTCTCTTTTCTGCCTCCCTTAGATTTTGGGCCCTTCTTTGCAAGAGCTGGGGTTTCCCATGTGTTAAGACAACCTGTGTAAGAGGGACTGRCCCACCTGGGACCTTGGTCCCAACAGTCTTGCAGCAAGTATGGTGGGAAAGCTCAGGGCTGGGCAAGGCGCACAAAGGATGGAAATGGAAAGAATGGTTCTTCTTTAGCTCCCAGGGTGTCACCACCCCCAAGGACAGCTATTGGCACAGAGTGGTCTGGCTGGGTCTCTTGCCCTCTTCCAAGACCCAGCTGCCAGCACCCCCCTTGCAGCACAGGGAAGCAGGACTTGGCATCACATGGGGCCAGGTATCCAGTTCTGTTTATTTATTTAAAGGCCACAGAAGCTGTAACTGAGCCATGGCCTCRCTATGCCACTTCTCATCCTCTCCTTCGTGCCAGGTGTTCCCTTTCATCTCCACCTTCCCATCTCCCCCATCAGTTGCTTACATCTTAGCTCCACAGGGAGCTGGTTTACTTTGGCTCCATGGGCAGTACAATTAGAGCAAATATCAAGAAGCAGTGGGAGTTCTCCAGAAGCCTTGTACAATCCCAGGCTAGCCCTTTACCTGACTGAGCCCCACCATCCTGGACTGAAACATTTTAAAGCCCCCATGCCAAGAGATGCGCTTAGGCTTTTACAAACAGCATTTTGTGCTGCCCAGGGAAAGCAGACAGGGGAAAAAGTCCCCTGTGCATGAAGTTTTGCTGCAATGAGGCAGCAGGTCCCACTGCTGAGGGTAAGAGACTCCCAAAACAAGTCACTACAGGGCTGGAGCAGCATCCTGGGACTGCTCAGCCCCCAGCCTAGGTATCATCACCTTTCTTATTTGTAACCATCTCTCCTGGCACATGGCTTTGGGAATTCATTGCTTATCTGGAGCAGGGATAGAGTAAACTGATCTTTGGGAAAGGATTTTGTCTCGCTGGATCCAGGATTAGCTGTTCACTCTTGGGACCTTCTTCCCCCTGAACAAGCTCATTGGTTCAGGAACCCATTGACCCTAATTGACAGACACAGAGCAGCAGGGATGTCTCACTGYCCCAGTCTGCTCAGGCACTGCCACCCCTGGGGACAAGGGTTTTTAAAGTGCTTTCAGTCACACCCCAGGTGATTAATGAGTAGGATTTTCTGCTCTTYCAGGTCAGGCCATCTCTATTTTGCATGGAAAACTGAGTTGACTTCAGCAATGCCAAGGACAGGTTTGGAAAGATGGATATGAAAGAGAAGGATCCATGTCTACAGAGACTCACCTTGCACAAGCTGGTGATGGGCCAAGAGGATCCAAATCAAGGACATGAGCTGGAGACAGAAGCTCCTGAGCATGGTCAGTGTGGCCCCACCGAGATGAACACCTAAAGAGAGAAAAAGAGCAAGCTCAGCAAAATCCCATGGCTGCCTGCACAGCTTCACTTCACACATCCCTTCCTCTCTGCTACCTGGCAGTTTYGAGGTGAAACATCCAGTTTTATGCAGACTTGTCACCACATTCCCCCTGTCCTTCCAGACTCCTTAGGGCACCAAGAATTAAAAAGCTTTTGAAAATGTGTGTATAGCAGAATTGAGTGTGCACGCTCAATCCTGAGTATGTAATAGCTCAGGGTGTTACATCCCATCTTGGAGGAGCACTCGTCCCTGGTAGCTGCTGTCAAGAGAGCAGAAACTTCCAGAACTACCAATCCAGCTGCTGGGACCTTAATCTTCCCTCCCTACTTTGGGTTGAACRAGGTCTCTCCTGTGCACATTCGAATGAATAGATGGGCTGAGTGTTTTTTACAGTGCYCAGGATGCTTTTCAAACCCTGCAGGAGAGCAGGGAGTCAAGCAGATCTAGCAGAGGAGCAGGCARTAAACAGCAGCCCCCTTTCATTGTCCAAGCCAGAGAGTGAAGCGACAGGCACTAGACCTGGGCTGCAGCCCCGGGCAGGAAAGGTGAACACACACTTCTCACTAGGTGAGGCCCTTTTCCCCAGCTGTCCTGCAGAGAGCCCCGTCAGCCCAAGGTTCCTGCACCCATCTATTTTCCGACCGCCTCCTGCCCTCTTGAAGTAGCATTAAATACTTTCCAAAAATGCTTCATTCCCTCCCAGCCTTCTGGGGTTGTTAAGGGCAGGAAATTCGAGGGTGATATCATAAATATATTACTGTAATGAGATGGGAGGGGTTAAACAGTTCTGTTAGGAGAATGGTGAAGGTATGGAGCAGACTCTATGCAGCTGCGTGGGTGTGATGAACAGGGGCCATTCCACTTTCAGCTTGACTCTTCAGCTCTGGAAGATTGTGTTTGGTCCAYAGCTGTGTAAGAGACTTCTAAGATGGGGGTGTAAGTCCTCCCATCCACATACACGTACACATGCATTGCAGGAAGAGGTTTCAGAGTCCCTTCTAAGAGCTTCAGCTGCCTGGACCAGACAAAATAGCCCATAAAAGCAATGATGTTGCTTGAAGCATCTCTCCAGCAAACAAACCATCACGAATGAAGGATGCAGCATTTTCAGAGGGGTTACMGGATGTTATATGTCACTGCCCCAGCCAAATCCCACCATGGATTGCAGTATCCCCCCTTCCTCCCCTTGACACCATACTTGCAGGACCCTCCTTCACCTCCTGCCCCTAAACACTGGGCAGTGGCAAACAGCTGCTGCATTTCAAGGGAGGGCGAAGCAATTGCTATGAAACTCATAAAATAATTTAGGGCTGGAGAGTGAGTATCATGTTCCTTCAGGGCCATGAGAAGCATAACCTCCAACCACATGTCATTGCAAAGGTTGTTTTCCCTCCACAGATCACCACTCGAGGCGCAGCCTCTCAGACCTCCTGACGCAGCCATCCCATGGGTGCTGCTCCCAGGAGAATCCCCCGAGTCGCCGCGGACCCCGGCATACTGGGCAGCAGCTGGTGCCCGGGAGAGGTGTGAGCAGCTCCCACCTRGGCAGGCCTGGCTTTGGGTGGCGAGAACACGAGCGAGGCAGCTCCCTCCGTCCCCCTCCGCCTCTACCTGGCTGGGCTGGGCTCTACCAGACCTCTAGGTGCTGCAAGGACGCCCCCGGAGTCTACYAACCTCCCTCTCGRGGGTATTAGGGACCTCAGTGCGGTYGGGGACATCCCCAGGACGTGGAGTGTCAGGCACTGCCCCTAGCCTGAAGGCTATCGGGACCGCTCTGGACTGGGGTCCGGGGGCAGGGATGGGAACCCGGGGATGCCGCGCCGCTGCGCCTCGCCGCGCCTGTCCCCCCGCCCCCCGCCCCCCGGGGGTTTGGGACCACCCCGAGCCCCGGCGCACCCCGGACGGGCACGGCCACGGGGGGCTCGCCTTCCCCCCACCCACCTCACTGCCGTGCCCGGAGGGGACGCTTCGCGGAACCCCGCCGGTCCCCCTGCGGCCGCGGCGGCGGCGGCGGGGAAAGGGGGCCGGCCGGGCTGGGGGCTGCGTGTCCGCGCCGAGCGCTGTCCCCCTGCCCCCTGCTCACCTCGGCGACGCGTCGGGTCGTGGGGCTATCGCGGGGCGCGGCGGCGGGGGGCGGCCATGCCCGGTGCGGCGGCGGCGGGGCTGGGGAGGCGCGGGGCTGCGGAGGGAGCTGCCGCCGCGTGTGCCGCGCCGCTCCGCCCGCCGCCGCCGCCGCCGTGCAGCCCCGGCCGCCTGCCAGAGGCTGCGTGTGCCTGCACATCCCCGCTCCCTCCCCGGGACATCCCGCCTCCCGCCGCCCCAAACCGCAGGCAGCCCCCGACCCGGCCCGCCCTGCCCGCTCACCCCTGCCCTGCTGCCGCCTCCGGGGCCGGGGGGAACCCCGCACGGCCCCGCCCGTCCCCCACTGCCCCGGGGGGCTGCGGCTGCGGGGGCTCACCGGCCCCGGCCCCCAGCACCCACTCGCAGAGCACGGACGGGTATGCCGGGCTGGCGGCCCCCGCAGGGACTGCAGCGCTCGCCCCCATCGCTTGGGCAGGGGCTCGGTCCCGCGGRACACCGAGACCCCCAACCTGGAGGCTTACTCAGAAATACGTGAGCCATGGTCTGAGCCTTCATTTTGCTGAGATTAATTGAAATAATACCAATAGGTGAAAACGCCTCCTGCAGCCTCTCCTTGTTGTCCCCGGGGTCCACTAACACACCTCCTCTAGCAAACTGTAGGATTAAGAACCTCCGTCCTTAAAATAAAGGTTCTACGTGAAGTGGTCACCCACCAAAAAATAAGCCATCCAGCGAAGCTGCGGTCCCCAGCATTTCTCTTGCTGCCACTCACAAGCCATGGACCACAGCACTTCAGTGGACAATAAGGAACAATAAGGCAACTGTGGGAGAGGGTCTGGGCTGTCACATCTTCAGAGGGAACAGCTGCCCACTCTTCTCTTCACCTTGCATGGCCTTTCTGCTACTCGACAAGATCGTATCTGTCACCTTCAAAGGTCCTAGCAATCCTTAAGTAGATTACAAGTTCACATCTGTSAGCCATTTTCTACCCCTGTATCCCAGAAGGTTTGCTGGTTTTCACCGGGAAGGAAGAAGAATCATGTCCTACATGCACTTGGTGGATGCTTTCACACTCCATCTCATCTCACTAGACAAAGCTCAACCCATCCCTGCTCTCACCTTCTCTGGCTCTTTGCAGCTCCTGACAACCCTGTCAGCACCCTGTGGCAGCCATGGGTGGCTCTGCAGGCCCCAGGACCCTGTGAGACTCCAACAGGCAGTGACCACATCAAAGCCAAGGTCTCTCCCAACCCCGAGTGTGGATCCCTGCTTGCTCATCGATGGCAGGCCTGGAGAGCACATGCCTGAGCAATAAAATGGGGGCCTACCACACTAGCTGCCTCTGTAGAAGCTGCCTTCTTTCTGCTTCTTTGCTGCTCTCCTGCCAGCCAGGAGCCCTGCTCCTTTCCTTGCCCTTCTCCTCCTGTGTCCATCACCCCATGTAACTATTCCACCAAGGGACAGGGATGTCCAAATCTCCTGCTTGGTTGTTCCATCAGTTCTGTGGGTATTTATGAGACAGGTGTGCACCATCTCTATTCTGAGATGCTTCCTGTCATTTTACATCYACTCTCATCCCTCGATCCATCACAGCCAGCTCAGCCTGCTTTTGAGCCCTGATTCCTACCATGTCTGGAGCTTAGCACAGCTTCTGGTACTTGGTTTAAAACCAGACAGCCTCTCCYGTAGCTCTAGGACCTGGAAGGATCCACCTTTCTCCTCTGACACCCAGAGCACCCTGCCTTGCACCCTTTGCCACTCATGGTAGGAGGCCAAGGGTTTACTGGTGACACCCCCAACAGTGAGTGACTGTAGGCTGCTCAGCCTCACCCTTACTTCTTCCTTGAAATCCTACCACCTTCACCATCTGTGTCAGATAGAACACCTCCTGCAGCCTCCTCACCTGTTCCCACACTCCTCTGCTGGGATCTGCCCCGGTCCCGACCGCACTGCACTGCAACGTCATTGCACAGCCATGCCCAGGTGCTCTTAAACCTCACCGGGTTAAACATGCCAGGAAAACCTCCTGGGTGCTGTGTGTTCATTTGAATGGGCTGTGTGTTCATTTGAATGGGAGGGGGCCTGCAGAGGGACCCCTCACATGCCGATATCCAGAAGTATCTGCATCGAAAGCATGAGCGCTGGGAGACGGAGATGAGGTTAGGTTGCAGACAGCAGAATGGGACACGTGGCTCTCYCCATGCTCCTTCTCTTGGAGGTGAGAGCTGTCCTGCCGAGTGAGGGCTGTCCAGGCTGAGGAGGTAAAGCTGGTGGCTGAAAATCTGAACTCCGAGGAAGGGGAATGAAGAACAAAACCCAGAGTGGGATTTCAGAAGGTGGGATATCTGAGGAAATGTGTTTTGGGTTTTGGCTTTGCATGTGAGTGTCGCAGACAGAAGCAGGCAGGTATGGATGGAAGTAAAACTGGGGAATACAGAGGAGGGAGAGGGGACCTAWGCAATGTGGATCTTGGGTGCACTCCTTCCTCCACATTGAACAGCTCCTGTCCCATCCCTATGCACAATCCTGAGTCTCAGGCTTGCTCTGTCAGTCTGTGAACTGCCCAGTATGATTTAATCAGAGCAGCTCTATTTGCAGACCCAAGAAAAGGGYGTTGAGGGAATTCCTGTTCTTGGCTTAGACCCTGCTCTACTAGACTCTGATCTTTGCCGTGCCATCCCTAGAGGCATCTCAGATGCAACAGCTGCTGGGTCAGAATTAGGCAGAATTTTTTCCTAGCCATCGGAGTCCTCCATGGCTTTTCCCTCCAGTGAAGGAAATCCTACAAAGCAGAGACCTGGAGTGGGAACTGGAGCAACCTCTTGTCATGGTCTCCCCTCCAATGCATGCCAGATGAAGATTCCCTCCCCTGCTGTCATCCCAACACACCATCACCGTTCACAGACAGAGGGAGGAATTACCTGTCAAAACCAGCTGAAGCTGCTTCCCTTTCTTCCGGAGTCTGGAACCTGCACCTTGGAGGCAGCCACACATCAGGGACAAGACGCGGATGCCGGGCTGAGAAATCAGGTAATGTTGCCTCTTCTCCTTCCCCAAGAAGCTTTCTCCAGAGCAGAGTCTCTCCCCTGCACAGAAGCCCAGACAAATTCACCCCTTCCTGCTCACTTCAATTCCTCGAGAAAGGCAGAAAAGCAGCACAAACAAGCTGGAGACAAACTGCAAACACCTCTGAGCTGCCAGCTCATCCTCTACAGCTCTTTCTCCCAGTCACCCTCCCCTCCTTACGCACAGCACCAGCCCGGGGTCTCTAGGTTAAAACAAATGTTCTCCCCCATCCCACCCCCCTTGCTTTTCCAATTCCACCCCAGCCCACAACGAACAACAGCTCACTGGCCCTACAGCCATGTAACCCAACCCCAGCCATTGTTCCCCTTCCACAAGGTCTATATTTGACTTTGCAGCAGCACCGTGGCTGTGCGTGTGTGTGTGTGTGCGTGTGCACTCTCTGCACACACACGCTCCGATATTTGTTCAGAGCCTCATTCCCCAGATGCCCGGGATTGCTTAGAAATAGCTTCCATGGGCAGTAGGTGTTTGTGCCTTCAGCGGGGAAGTGGAGGGGGTAGGCAAAAGACAAGCAGRGAGGGGGTGAAAGTCAAAGGTAGAAAACCTCCTGGCTCTTTTCTCTTAATTTACACCATCTCGATGCTCTGCCACACTGTGGAGCGTGGCCAGGCTGGCAGACAGCAGTGCCTGGACTCAGCAGCACGACTGGTGGCATATCTGGGGAGTGATGGACAAAAGGACAAGCTGTGGTCTTGGTGAGTCTGTCCTGTGTTACCCTGCCCAAAGTTTTGCTCTCTGGTGGCAGAAGTGCAGTTCAGCCACCAAAAACTATTCAAATCTTCCTATATCTGGAGGCTGAGACCACCAGAATTGCCACTAGGGAGGGAAGTACCCAATTCCCTTGGCCTGCTGGCTGTGCAAGGGGTGTCTCAGGGAATGAGAGCTTCCCTTGGATTCACCTTCTTATGTTCCAGTACCATACTACAAGCAGCCACTGTGGGCTACCCCGAGATGTATTTTGTGTTTTCCCAAAGCCTCCAGGGATGCTGCCTGAGTCCAATGTCACAGTTCCTGTGACCCCAGAGTCTCTGGAAACACTGCCTACTTTTATTTGCTTCTTTTGTGCCCTGCCAGGACATAAGGTAAAATGAGAAACAAGTGCAATCAAAATGAGTGACAGGGAGGATTACTTTTTTATCCTAAACACTGATGATCCAAGGAACTCATTGCCACTGGGTTACAAGAAAAGGCATTCATTTAAAAAAAAAAAAAAAAAACCTGACTAGACATTTATATAGACAATGAGAATAAATAGGAATGAACTCCAAAGAGCTATAAACCCTCTTGCTCCAGGGCATTGAAGATGAGTTCTAGGCCATGGAACAAGGAGCAGCTTTCCACAAGGGCAGGTTCTTTAGTAATTTTGTGCAGGGCAATGTTTGTACCTTTCCCTGAGCCRTGCAGACCCAGCCCTGGGAGAGGAAGGATGGGCATGGGTAGGCACCATCCGTACTTACCCACGGATGGAGAGGTGGCCCAGCATGTATTTGCCATTGCCAAGGCCAAGGCCGGATGAGCTTTGTGGATGCTCTCATGGTGGCTGTGAGATGTCCTGGAGAGGGGATTCCCAGGTGTCCAAAGCCAAGTGTCACCCTCTGTCCAAGCCTCTGATCATCAGCGAACTTCTTCTCCTGTCGGTGCCAGCTGCAGGGAGTCCCTCACCATCAGGGCTGCTGCTTCCTGAGATGCTCTGCACTCTGTGCTGGCCTCTGCAGCTGCTCTGTTGAGACTAACTAAAATCTGACTGCCTGCTGGACTGCTCCGCTAAAACAGATCCTCTGAGTGTGGGAGAATGCATGTGTCACTGTGATGGACTTGAGTTCAATACCTGACAGCCTTCAAACCTGCTGTGAGTGGCAGCAAAAGTAAGCTTAAGTCACACATTATTTTGAGATACAGACTCCTCAAATCCACCCTCAGTACTTCAATCCAAGACAAGACAAAGCTACCAGGGGAAAAAAAAAAAAAAACCAACTTAAAAAGAAGCATTAAACACTGGAAGAAAAAGACTTAGACTTGAAGAGGGGGAAAAAGAGATTGAGGTATATATGSAGGGAAGTCAGAGAAAATAGGGTTTACCTGTGCCCTCACAGCTCAAAAGGCTGAGTAAACCCCCTTCAAAGAACCCTTGCAAGTTCATGAGAAGGTGTAGAATCTTATTTTGCCCTGTGATTTCTGGCTTCCCTATGTGTGCATGTACAACAGCTGATGTCAGGGCTCTCCCAAAGGCCCCGACTTCAGGGGGTGTACCCATTCCCCCCACCTGCCTCCTGCTGCAGGGAGGAGGTCTGGAAGGACTGGAGTGGGAAGGAGATGTCTGCCAGGCTTTCCCTTTGCTGGCACACACCCACGGGTGCCTCGAAGCCCATCTCCAGCTATGTGGTCTCCCTTTGCCTTTCCAGCTGGCAGCTCTAGCAATAAAACCTCTTAATCTCACCAGCAGCACGCAAGCATTTAGTGGGAGCCTCTTGAAGCAAATCTTTTGTGCTTTCTCGGTGCTTGCCTCTGAGCTTGCTCCTGGGTGTTTACAGAGGATGGCATATCTTGGTGTCTGCAGTGAGACCTGGCCGCAGAGCCTGTTGCAGAGAATTTCAAGGTCATTTTATGAAACAAACTATGGCCTGTGCTTAGAAAGACTTGAACCCTGGCTGCAGAGGAGTCCATAATCAGCAGCCCCAGGGGATGTGGATGAGTGTTGGGAGGGAGGCTAATTGTAGACTGACTGTCTCCTTGGCCTTCAGCAGCTCCCGTGAAGCAGAGAAGCAGTGTGCTCAGCCAAGCACCAAGCGTGTCCTAGGGAAAGGTAATTCCTCCCTGGCCTGCCCAGACCCATCCCTATAAACAATGAGAGCTGCACAGTGAGAGCAGTACTGCAGATTTCATAAAAAAAAAGATCTCTGCGAGTTGGGAGCGTGTGCTAGGCACGCACAAGGGCTCCTTGGGAGACAACACACAGCCAAGGGTCTCTACGTGAGAGTCCCCAAGTCCCTGCTCTGCCTCAGAGGGCTTGGGGGACCAGCTGCCCCCCTCCCCATTTGTGTACCATGGTGAAGTGCCAACCCCCTGTCCCAGGCTGTGGGGTGAGCACTGTTCCTAAACCTGGMTGAAGCCCTGTCTGCCTGCACACAAAGAGAGCTGGTATCACACCTACCCCTCTGCCACCTCCCAGTGTGCTCCAGTGAGACATCCTCCCCCTCCCTCTCCACATACTTCAAACTCAGTTCATTTCAAAGGCTTAATTAGCATGACAAGCTAAGCAAGTTTTGACGAAGGGGAAGGGAGGCAGAGCCCCTTGAGTCTTGGTCTGAGGCTGACATGGTGACTCCAGCCTTTACTTCTGCGGTTTTGCATTGCATTGGAACAGCCATCCTGCCTGTTGGGCACATTCTTTCCACTCCTTCACCAAGGTAAATCACTGGCACAGGAGGGTCTTTCAGCCTGCTGGCTTTAGCACCCTTTGGGTGAAGGATTTACAGCGAGAGTTGGTGGGGCTCAGGTGAGGCTGCTGGGAGAAGAAGCTGTGCAATGGTGGGCCACGTCCTTCTGCAGGGAGCTGACCTCAAGCAGCTGTGGTATCTATGGTGTAGGTCCCAGCTGGGAGCTGAATTTTTCTGGACAGAATTCTCTTTTTAAGATCACAGCCTGATACCTGGTCCCTTGCAGAGCCCTGGAACTGTGCACCTGTACAGGGCTCAATGCAAGAGCTGGGATTGTGGCATGGAGCTGGCGGTGAGCAGAGAAATGAGTGGGTTGCCACAAAACAAAYACTTGAGGTCAGAAAATCCCGATTTCAGCTGCCTGCCCCAGGAGTGGCAACCAGCACAAACTGAGTGCAAAGAGCACAAAYACACCCCTGCCAGGCTCTGTGCCTTGTGCCACACATCAAAATGCTGCACCTGGGCAAGAGGCAAAAACTCACTGCTGCTGCACAATTTTGCAGCTAGTTGGAAATGGCCAGTAGGGGTCACTGACATATATTTATTTTATTCTATTTTTATACACATTAATAAATACACAGAAGACACACCTAGGCAGCAAGCATGTCTTAGTAATAGGCAAGTATKGATGTGCCATGTATTTTTCAAGCATACAGGTTTGGGGAAAGTGCCCTAATGTATGTCTGAAATACCAGTGTGAGTTCTAGGTYACGCTCTGCTCAAACTCCACGATGGCATGAAATCACTGAGCTGTGCCAAGCACTGAAGTGCTGCAAGAGTGGATTTTTGTCGTTGTTCCCCAGTTCTGCCTTCGTCTTCCATTTTGAATTGCCAGAGGTGCTTTGAGAGAGATTCAAGAAATTCAGAGATTCAAGCCTTGAGGGCAGGATATTGTGTCTGTTTGTCTTTCTGTGACCAGCACAACTACATCCCAACCACAATGGATGTCTTTGGGCAGTCCCATGAGCCAAACAGCATTTTGAGTTGGGATGCGTCAGCAGTGTTTTGTTCCTCAGCTGCCGATGCTGGGGAATGTGTTTGCTTGTGTAAAGACTCCAGGGTTTTTTTATTTTTTTGAGTGTTGAATCTCTATCAAACTCCAAATTGAGTCCCAGACCTCACTCTTATGTAGTGGGATGGACTGAACTATACACGTGGGTATGTTGTTAGCAACTCTTTTATTGGAGGGTTGGTTGTATTTGTCTGGTAGATGTATGCTCCAGGCATCCTGGCAGAATGTGTTTGGCTGTCCAATTCGGCATCCACAGACTTGTTTGACTGTCCCAGGCTGGCAGTGTTTCATGGATCTTACTGTTCCTGAAATGCTGGTAGTTTTGGGGGCTGAGTCCCTCTTGTATTGGCATATCCCAGAGTGAAAACTCTGCTTAAAATAAAACTCAGGTTATTTGGTTTTGGTGGGCTCATCCATTGAAACCTCTTTGGCCTCAGGGTTTCCCGGCTCATGTCTGCTGGGAAATCCTCTGTGCCACCAGAGTTAGAGAAGTAGCAGAGAAGGGAAGTGTTTCCTAAGAGTGTCTTCAGCACTGCAGCATCCAAGTTGGAGAAAATAATACTTTCTGCAACTCTCAGGCAGGTGACAGCCTCCAAGTCAGCCACCAAGGGGTCATGTAGTATCCACCATCTTCCCCGCTTGACTGGGTTTGATGGAAAACTTGAGAGGACCAAGCCTGCACTGCCTTCTTCTGGTGGGGAGACATTATTTCTGGCATCTCCTTTATTGCTAGCCAAGACTGTAGGCACTTCAGAGGGATTTGTCCCTCCACAGGGTGGCACCTGCCTCTCCARGGGTTCCTTTTATTCAGTTACAATGGTCTATATAAAGTGCTGCCAGCTGGAAAGTATTTTGAAGAGATTCCTCCCTGCTCTTCACTAAGGGTCATAAATTCAGCTGGTATTTGAGAGAATCTCAAATGTACTTCCAGGACTGTTTGCTGAGGGCTTTACATCCGCCAGAGGCCCCTTAAAATAAAAGGATTATTGGGAGTCAAGTGTTAGATTACCTGGTGCTTGTTAATTGAACTTCAGAGGCTTTAGCGAGCAACTGGCTCTAGCAGGGAGCAGCACTTTGGTATTAATGGTGTTATATAAATGAATATAATGTAACCTAACGTCACGCTTCCRCATCATGTCACATCTCGGGGCTCAGGGCAATGGTGAGTCCAGCTCACAAGCATACCGGATATAGGGAAAGGCAGTGTGGATGTATGTGGAGAGGAAGAAGGTTTGGGAATCAAGGCCTTTGGGACCTGAGGAAAGAGTGGTTTTTGGTGCTYGGAGCAGGTGACCGGTGCTCAGGCAGACCAAGTCAAATTCCTGTCTCCCTTTGGCAGTCTGAGATCCGATTTTGGGAAGAGTTTAATGGACGCAGTAAATGATGAGGCCATCTGAAAATCAGGCTCTCTCCTTCCTGCAGGGCTTATTTCACCTAGACTTGCAAAAAGCTTGAAGATCGTACTCCGACAAGTCACTAAAAGAAAGCAAAGTACTCTAATCATTGCTGCCATCAGTGCTCACCCACGGAAACCTGAACAGACCACAACTGCGAAGGCTCCAAGGCAGCAAGGCCTGGTGGAAATGAGAAACCTCATCAGCTATGAAAATTTCATCAGCTGGCGCTGTGGAAGCAAGAATCTGGAAGTGCAGAGCAGATGGGCAGCCTGGATTCTTGGAGCCATTGTCCTTCGTCTTGTTATCTGACTCCGGCACAGGGAGGATTTGGAGAATTTATGGGGGCACAAGTAGCGAAGGCTTTCTTGAAATATCCCTGGCTGACGCGTGGTGTGGTGCAGACGGCACTTGCTGGGCGCACGGCAGACGTTTTTGCACAATATTCCCAAGGTCATGGAAGCAGGATCCTGCTGAGCACCTGTCTTTTATTGTGTAAGACAAGGGACCATTTGGGCAGAGTTTGCAGCACTGCGAGCCTAATACTACCTGAATGTAAATCTGGAGSCTTTGTAAATGTAGTAGCATATTGAAGAATATCATGTAAATTCTCTCGGGACTTTTCTGAACCAGGCAAATTTCCTCTGAGCTAGGCTCCATTATTTACTGGGTGAATCACCAATTCATGAGACGTTTGTGAAAGAAACAGTAACAGGAAATGGAAGCAGAGGGTGAGTCTACACACAGCGCATGAGAAGCAATGGAAAAGGTACCTGTCTGAGCTCAGAGTGGAATAAATGGGTGATTCGGTGAGAAATTAAAATGTGTTGACTTTTCAAAGAGCGAAGACTAGAACAACACACTGTAAAATTTTGCAAATGAATACCAAAGCACATTCCTGCAACACGCTGTCCCTCAGTCCCTCTCCTTTAAAAAGCAGAGAGTTATCCTTGGGGGAGTTGGGATGGATTCCTCCATTTACTACTCTACCTTTCTCCCTCCCTCTGCAGCTGGCCCCATGGTTGGGTTTGTATTTCCCTAGCGACAGGCTGGGATACGCATTTCTCACAACACGGGGCACGTAGGCAGGGGCCGATGCCGATGCCGATGCCGATGCCGATGCCGATGCCGATCCCGATCCCGATCCCGATCCCCGGCCCTGACACCGGCCGCTCCCGCCCCGCCGCCCCTCGCGCTGCCGGGACCGCCCCGCCCCCCCGCGCGTGCCGCCCGATGACGCAGCCGCGCCGCGACGTGGGGATTCCGCCGGATTACCCGGCGTGCCCCGCGGCAAAATGGCGGTCTGAGGCGAGAGCGCGGGGCCGGGGCCGGGCGGGGGCAAAGTTTGGGGCGGGCCCGAGGCGGGGCCGAACCGGGGCCGAACCGGCCGCAAAGTCCCTGGGACCCCCGTTGGAGCCGAGCCCGACCGGGTCAGAGCCGGGCTGGGGCTCCGGGGGCGGGGAGCGGGGAACGCGACCGGCTGGGGACCAAGCCCCGGGCGGGGCCCCCTTACGCCCCCGGGCCTCTCCGGCCTTCCCGGGCGGGTTTCGGGCGGCGCCCAGCGAGGGTGGGGTGGGCCTTTCTGTTCACGTGTGTGTCGAGGAATTGTAGAGTTCCCCGAGGACAGCGGGTCCGGGCGGGTTGCACTGTGGGCAGGGGGGGTCAGCCAGGTGGGGCGGGGGCCGGTGCGGGAGGGTGGCGAGGCCACAGCCTCGGCCTCGGGGAAGGGACGGTCCCCGTGGGAAGGGGTGGTGGTGCCACTGCCTCAGCCATCAGGGCATTACGACGCTCTCCCAGCCAGGGAGAAACCTGTGTCAGGGAGCAGCRCAGGCAGGGAATCGGCAGGCTGAATCTGCTCCACGCAGGGTGTAGCTGTTTTGAGCGATGGAGAGTTAGGTAGTGTGATTGAGTTAGGCGGCGTGGGGGGGATGAGAAAGCAGTGTCTGTGCAAGGAGAATTGCTGGAGTAGGAGATGCAAAGTGGAACAAGCCTGGGCCAGCACGTGTATTTAAGAACTGGAGTGTAACTGGCAGAGACGGGGTTGGAAGTGAGATTCAGCATTCCTCTGGTGTCAGACTCGGCAGGGATTAATGGGAAATTCTCTGCTAACTTGAACATCCTTTCTAGTTCAAGGGATGCTTCCCACTGTAGAACCAGTGGGCAGCCTCTGGGAATGTGGGGAGACTTTGAAGGAAAACAGGTGAACAGTAAATATTATATTGCTTCTGGCTCTGAGCTTGAGCACTTTGCATAGAGCACAGTAAAAGACTGAGTGCTAACACACAGATTTTTAGATGTGCAGGAGCTTGCACTGGTAGGCGTTAGGGTGTGCAGATGATACACAAATCTGGCAAAGCTGAGAATGACCTAGATGTGAGGATGCCAGGTGAATTTTGTCCACTGTAAGGAATCATCCATCACATGGAGATAGTTCTGTGCCAGTGAAAGCTTTTCAGAGCTATACCTCTCTGTTTTGCAGATTCAGAGAAGGAACTGGGATCGAGGGCCTACATAAGATGAAGCAATGAATCCTTACTGAAGCATCAGACAGCAGGTAAGAAAGCCAGGAGTGAGCAGATGCTGASTCAGACTGTGGTCTTTTGATACCACTACTCGAATTTTTTGAGGATATTGAGCCACATACCTGAAAATTGTCCCTCTCTGAGGTGTTCTCTGCATCATAGTAGGTCTGTGTTGCCAGAATTGAGAGGCCCATTGAGGGTTGTCAGTGAAATAGGAGTGACCCTGAAAAATTCAGCAAGAGCTTCTGGGAAGAAAAATTCAATTAAAGATGTAAGTCAATGCTGTTGACATGTCATCCGGGCAAGCAGTCTTAAACGTGCTCGATCAGTGCCAGAGTAGCCATGTGGCCTGTACAATTTATAAGAGGCGCCCAGCCATAACCCAAATGAAATCCTGTCTGATGATCYTGTTCTTGCAATAATTGCAATACCCCACTTAGGTGATTCTAATGGTGATTCCTCTGTTCTATCAGTTTATTTGTTCCACCACGTTGTTTTTTCCACACACATTTGAACTGTTTCTATGAYGGGTGGTGCAGTGTACCTTTCTGTCCCCTCCAGGACTCACTGTTGAGATCCAGTTTAGAGGAGCAGTTGTTTGGTACCCAGCAACTGGTCTTTTGATTGTACACTGTCAGATCAYCTTTAGAACTCCTTTCTCTCTTAATTTCTTAGTGAATTATTGCAGAAAGCATTTATAGCCCAGCAATGCTTTCCATATAGTATGATTTAACTTTTGGTTGTTAAATGAGCATTTAAGCTGCCAGGTCTTAGCTGTGGTATCAAGAGGAGTTTTTTATTCCTCACCAGGCACCCAGTGCTCTTGAAATCCTGTGAATGTGTTTCAGCAGGGCCGGTGGAGTTCCAAAGTGCAGCCCATGGCTATCTTCATCTTTAATATTAACAAGRCATTGGGTCAGGAGAGGATGAGTTACTTGCCAAGACTTGTTGCCTCTTCACTCTCCAAACCAGCTTTCTGAACTAAAGATGACCCTGCGTGCTTTTCCACTCTGTTTCAAGTTATTTGCTGGCTGCTGCTAAGTCACTTGCTTTGCAGCCAACAAACCCTCAGCTCTTATCTCTGCCATCCACTCTAAATACAATCGTGGTGTAGCTTGTCAGGGAGATAGACTAAAGCTTTGAAAGAGGTGTAGTCTTTTGYAAGTCTGCCTCTTTTTGTCCCAGAGCAGAACAAATCAAGTCAGATGGGATGAATGATTGTTCAGCATGCCAGTTGAATGGTACCAGAGCTGGCTTGGAAAAAGGGCTTATGGCAGCTGGTGTGACATATAAAATGTTTTTAAAAAGGTGAAAAAAGCCAAGATGTTTGAGCAGTAGCAAAATAAACAAGTTTTAGTAAAATGTAACTATGTTTTGGTAGTTAATTTTATGCTTGTGAGTCTTGGAGGCTGATGGTTTTTCTGAAGGTGCGCTCCCTAACCTGTTAAAATGTCTGCTATGTTTTATGGAGAATCTGAAAACTGGATTCTGAGATATACATGTATCACCACATCTACAGCATAGASCCAAGAAACAGTTCTGGAAGTTAGGTCCTGACAAATAAACTGTCACTTCTYTAGCCCTGAGTGTCAACAGTGAAGTAGTGGTAGCTGGTAAATCTCTGCTTTTTGTGTTGCTGAGAGAAATACAACATGTAGAGATCTTAAATGAGCCTCCATGCGATAGACATTGAGGGTGGGATTCCTCTACTAATAAATGAGTATCTGGCTTGACACCTTTGTGGTTCATCTCTACTCTTTTGACTGGGGTTGTCAGGATCTGGATTGTCATAATAGAGCAGATTTTCTTGACTGTTTGACTTGATTAATGCTTTGAAAGTAAATTTAAGGTCCTGAAACAGGGTATATTAATCTCTTTGCTTGAAGCCTTTGGTTGAGAAGATACCTCCTTTCTATATGGTGCCCTGAGCTTTGGAGAGAGTGAGTGCTTGGCATTCATGCCAACTGTGTGTATTTCAAGCTAGTAACTGGGTTAATATGATCCTCTCTGAAATTCATTTTACGCAGGACTGCAAAGGAACTATGTGTGCAACCTATGCAAACAGGACTAATGCCTTAGGGCATGAAATCATCCATYCTGTTTCCCTGCCAGTTCCCCTACCCGAGGGCTTTTCCTTAGATCTAGATTGGCTGGGTCTGTAACTGTAGTAGGAAGAATGTTGCTTTTTAAAGTTGCAATACTTTACAGCTGGTTGGAGGGGAAGGCTGATGCTGTGGTCAGAAAGAGACCTAATTTCTGCTACATTTATTGTCAGATCATTACTATTTCTCACTCTTCATTCTTTGGTTGGGAAGTGTGAATAACACCAGTCTTACTGGGGATTTGAGGATGAACCCATCCATGTCTAGATGCTTGGATACTGTGTCGAATGCTTCTGTAAAGCTTGGTGGTGGAGAGATGAAAATGATATTTCAAGCTATGACTTCAAAATGAAGCAGACCCCTGTGTGATCCATTGTCCTGTGTACTCTATAGCATGGTGAAATTGCTATGGAGTGCAAGTCAGGCCCTGCCTTGTTCAAGGCAACCTGGCACTCTGAGACCTCACCATTTTTGCCTTCCCAGGAGCTATTTGCTTGTTTTGCTCACATGTCCAACCTTGCGTGAGTATTTTTGACTTCAAGGGCAGTTTGCTGGTTTTTGCTGTTTTGTTTGTTCCATATTCAGAAACCATTCTCTTCACTGTCAGGATGTTCATGTATGGCTGYATTCCAAATATGCTCAGACAATGAGGGCCAAACGCAGCAGCTTGCAGAATATTTCATAGCTGGAATTACATGAGCCACCCTCTCTGGAGTGTCCTCCTGGGAGCTGCATTTAGGAAGGAAATGGCATGGAGGGCCTGTAGGAGTGTGAGAATAACTTTGCAATGGTTGGAATACAGTATAAGCATTGCTTGGGTGGGCTCAGTTTTCCTCTGCTTTTCAACAATGCTGGGTGCCAAGCCTGAGGAAGACTGCTTGTGCAGGAGTGAAGGAGCTGGAATGTATTCTTCAGTTGAGGTGAATGCAATTCGGTGAAACTGATAGGCATCAAACTGAATAATGATTTTAAAGTATTTTCACATGATGTCTAATCTGTGGAAATTCACTACCACATAATAGCACTGAGGCTAAGAGCTGAGCAGGATTCAGGAAAGATCAAGCACTTARAAGTGGAAATGTTCAGACTTGCTTTAGGTAAAGAACTTGTTGCAGAAGGTGTATTTTTCAGACATAATCCAATCTCTTAACTGGTAAAGGTTTGAAGAAAGGGCAGCATGTTCCATAAGTGTTCACTGAGGCTTCTTGCTCCATCTACTAAAGGTATTGGTCTGTGTCAGGGGCAAGGTATCGAATCGGTTACATGCTATGTTAGGTTGCTTGCTGACCTTGCTTTTGGTGGTAACTGCATTAAGGAAAAAAAAAGCCAAAAACAAATCATCAACCAAAGAACAAATCCACAAAGCACTGCAGCTGCTCTGATTAGTCCTGGTAGTTGAGGATTCTAAGCTGATGAAGAGCAGGGTCTGTGGAAAGATAGTGCAGTTCATAGAAGARGACTGTCTTACTGATGAATGTGGAGATGTGTAGGTATTTTTGTGCTGAGTGGTTAGGCAAAACACTTGGTGTCTCTTTGCTTGTAAGAGGGAAAAGAATGTGTGGAGTTTGGCCTCTCCACATTGCAATCTTGTTGTGGACTTTAGTCTGTAAGGTGTGTGAAAGGCAGGGCTTTAAGGCTGTTCAAGTGAGTTCTGGTGTGCTGTACCATGAGTCTCAATGTACTGATGTCTGAAGGTACAGTGTGTGTCCTGTGCTTGTGTCCAATCTGTTGAGGATCAGAAGAATTGTCAGTGCTGCAAGTAGGTATAAATTCCATTTGATGCATAGGCTATAATAAATACATTATTATAATAAAAATAGGTAAGTGGCAGTGGCATGAAGATGTATAGAAAAAGCTGCGTGGTTGTAATGATTGCCTRAATGCGAGGGGAAGGAAAGAGAGTGTGTGTGTGTGTGTATTTTCAGAGACAGAAGCAGGATATGTAAACCTCAAGATCCCTGTATGTACCCTATGGGCTTTTCTGGCAACCACAGAAAAGTTTGGCTTTAGGGCCAAACTTAACACTTTTGTGGCAGGACTAATAGCTGTGAAAAAAGGGTTACTGAGTTTCATAGAAGTATTGTCTTGCTGATAAAGTGAATTGGGTCAGGATTGGAAAGTAAGTTTTCCTGCAAGGGTTAGACTGTGTTTTAGGCAGAGAGTATCTGACCAGCTGTTGGTGGCAAGAGAGAGCTGGTTTAAATTTTTGATTTCTTAAGTGTCAGCAAATTCAGAACTGGAAGTCCCTCAGTGACTTCTATGTCTTTGGTTGAGTTCTGTACTAGTATTTTAGCTCCGTGATAAAGCTGGCTATGGCAATGTTGTTGGAGTTATAACTAGATTTTCTTACTCCCGTGTTCAAAGTCTCAGTTGTCCAGCTACATTAATGTAACACTCATGCACAAATGGTTCTTAAAACAAAAGGAATAGATGAGGTAGTCTCCCTAACTACTGAGGAATTACACATAGGCTCATAAAAAGCCTTAGGTGAGTTTTACTTTATGGCAATTGTTTCAAAAGAATATAAGTTATTTTCCCTAGGTAATAATTAGATAATCATTGCGGCTGTAAGGTTTTTAACCATTATTTTGGCATATACTACACAGAGTAACTGGTTTTAGACCTGCGTATGTCTTGTTTCACAAGCTCTCTACAATTCCTAAAGATGCTTTGCTGTTCTGTCTCCTAAATCAGATTTCTTCCTGCAGCTTTAGTGTTCATTAGTGATGACTGCTGCTGCCCAATAGGAAGGTTAAAAATATTCTAGGGAGATGAATTGAAATCTGGCATGTCTCACATAACTGAATAGTGACTGCAGTTAATTCTCCTGTTCTGGGCTTTTTTTGTGGAGTGTTTTTATTTATAATGTTTTCRTTATTGAGAACTCTTCTCACTTCTCTTTTATCTGTGGAAGATCCATACCCAGTGTATGGTATGAAAAACATTTTCAATTGGGGGAAAAGAAAATAATGGAAAATGACAAGATTTTTGTGCTTAAAATTAGAGATGTCTTAAGTAACCTTTCTTGAGAATGGATTTCAAGCTTGCATCCTACCTTTAAGTGCATTTATTTTCCTAAGTAGAAAGTGTCTCATGCTCCAAAGTATGCAAAATGTCTTTATTTCCCTGTTAGAATTTAATTTCTAACAATTGCTTACACTCCAGTTATGTGAATACTGAGAAATKAAAACTTTGCTCCGAAGGGTTTTCTCAGGTAACTGTATTTTGCTGGAAATACACTCTGTTATTAGATGTCTGTGTAGGCACTCAGTCTGATTTCTTCTAGGACTAATATGGAGTGTCATTCTTGGCAAACATTCATACCAGTTTTGTTTGATTCCTGAAAGCAAACTACCCTTCTGGGCTGCAGAATTTTGGTAGATTCTACTTATAAGTGTATCCATTTTTCTGTGATTTGGGGATGCCTTTGCAGACAGGTCCCCAGGTGTATCTGAAATGGCTATAACAGAATTCAGCGTTRTCAAGGCCCCAGCTGGATGGGGCTCTATTCCTGTGCAGCTCCAGAGATGATTTACTGCCTGACTGACAACTCRCAATATAAACATTAGTCCAAGCATGATCTTGTCCCAAAACCCCGCCTATGCAGGGAGCCCGGAGTCTTCCTGCCACGCGCCATAAATCGTTTACGGTTTGCTCATACCCGTACATTTGAAAAGCAGCTGTGTAGTGGGGATTAGCAGTTTGCAGAAGGCCTGTGCGGGGCTAAATTAGGGTCTCTTGCTCTGGTGGTGAATACTGGTATCAGAATAGCAGGAGTGCTTCTCAGCCATGGAAGGCAATTTACTCTGGGAATGGGGGGTGGGTGCAGGGTATCTGTGAGGGTACGGCAGCCAGGAGAGAGTTGATTGCAATTCTCCAGTTGGAGCTCTGATGCCTGATTGATTGCTGCCCAGCACTGTGTGGGATTGAACGAGTCATTGTTAGTTCTGTGGGTTTAAAATTTTATTTATATATTTATTATTTCTGTGTATTTTACACATATATATATAGACACAAAATGTAAGCCTACCTCTTCTGTCTCCTAGGAGCTGAARGATGATACAGTTTTTGAGTCTTTTTGCAATGTGAAGAGAGGTTTCCCTTTTGCTAGCCCACAGTAGGAAAATCAAATGATGTGCAAGGCCATTTGGAGTTTCACAACTAATTTTAAACTTTTATAAGAAGTTTTACTGTGCCGCTTTTATTTTTTATAGGTTTGCAACTTCAACTCCCAAAGTAAAACTATTTTTGTGCTGGCTGAGCTAATGTAAATTACCTTGTGGAGCTTCTAATGACTAACTTGTGTTTATGGTGAAAGCTCCCATTTACCCACACCCTGAAAGCACAATCTGTTTGTTAATGTAACTCTAAATGTGTTGATGCTTTACATCAGTGGTGAGTACATCAGAGGCTAAAGTCAATTGATGGCTTCATGTCTTTCCATGATAAAGAGARTATACAGATTTTGCCATACAGATGGGACTGGACAGAACAATTCAGAGATCTCCTGTGTGCTGGCTGAAGGACCAGCTGCTGAGTAAAGCAGATACAAGTAGATAATTTTCAGCTGGGTAGGTTTCTCATTAACGAATCCTTGCTTGGGTGGGTTTGGTAAGAATCCATGTGGAATGTGTCAGCGAGGTGTCCATCCCCTCTAGATGCATCAGCTGAATATGAGTGCATCCAGACTGTACTATGAGCATCCACAGGGCCATGGGCAAAGCCAGTGGGCTCTGGGTAAAACAGGTCATTTCTTTCCAAAACGAAACAGTTAGGACACCTCTTGCTATTTTGTTGAAGCTGCTGTATGGGCTTCTCTCTCAAGTAAGACCATTTTCCTGGAGCTTTCACTCTGCACTCTTCTGTTGTAGGTTTGGGGAGAGTAGCTGGAAGGGCTCATCCTGGGCTTGTTAGTCTCGGAGTTGCCTCCATTTTTCTTACAGCTTTTGGTGAAAGGCTGTGTAGTCTGATTCTTTCTGCTCTGTTAAGATTGAGGCCAGATAACACTGAATATATTTGTGGCTGTTTATGTGGGCATTTAGAGATTTGGAAGGCACTTTGCTAATGAGCTGTAGGTCATTTCATGTCAGATTGGCTGAGGTTCCATCGAGCTGGTTCTTTGTTGCGGCAATGCATATGGACTGTGTCTATTTGGGGATCCCTGTTACCTATCTCAGATGGAGAGGGCTTTCCTCCTGCTTGCCACCTCCTCTCTCCCCACAAGAAAAAAAATCATCACCTAGAGAGCTGTTAACCTCCAGATTGAATTAGATATTTTCCTGTTACTTATGTAGACTTTTCAGATGTATGCAGGAGTTAGGGGCGTGGATATGTGATCATATTTCGAGCTTTCCCTCCTCCTCCTCCTTGTTTTTGATACTGAAGTTGGAATTCACCCTTCCCTTTTCCTTGGAACTGGTGTGAAGGGATGGCTGTCACACAGAGCAAGGCTCAGTCCACTTGCCTCAAGGCCCTGCCTCTCCAGGTTAGGACTTAGCCTGACATCCACAAGCAACAGTATATGAGTTTATGTTACCTGAATCTTGTGGGGTAGGTCTGAGGGATATTACTGTTCAGGGCAGTCTCAGCCAGGATATGGGAAGGGAAGGAATACAGTTAGCAGTACAGTTAACTCTTCTCCCCCCCACACACCCTCCTTTCTTCCCTGTTTCCTCACCTGCCCAGCTGTGTAGTAGGTTAGCAGTACGTGTCTGTTCTTATTCTTATGAAAGTAAACTTTGTTCTCTGAAGACTGCTAATCATGCCCCATGGGGGTGTAATCAGTTATAAGGTATTTAATGCAGTGCAGGCGGGAACAGGCTGCCTGGCTGGGCTGGCAGATTGCAACACTACAATTATAAAGGGCCCCTTTCCCCCACTCACCCGCCCACCGGTGGCAGGATGAGGGTACCTTGAAACAGTATTAAGTCTATGAAAAGTAAAGATGGAGTGGGGGAAGGGAGAGGAGAGGCTGAAGAGACAGCTCCTATTCTGGGAAACAGGCAGACCTACATTTGTGAGAGCTGCAGCCATTGCAGGTTTCACTGTTGAGACTTGTGGAGTTTGGGTGCTGTCACCATCCAAGTAGATTGCACAGGGATGGCCCTTGGCAATGTGTAGAGCATCAGGGACCTCTGTCCTCTCTGAAATGGGTTTTCTTSTGGTGGCTGGGGGTGGAGAGGTGTGGAGTGGTTAGCAGGGGAGAAGCCCATTCTCCTGCATGCAGTGATTTAGACAGCTAATCTGTTTGGGTGTTTTTGACAATCCTGACAGGCTTCTATTTATATCTTTGGATATAAATCTATTGGTAAATTTGGCTTTTCATGTCTCATTCTTCCAAGTACTGCTTGAGCTACTGCAGCTTACTGATGGGAACAGGTAGCCTAAKGCCTTGAATTTCAACAGGCATGACGAAGTCTGCTGGACTTCATCTGGTCTGTTCTTGTTACTTAATATCAGATCATTTCCCTCTGTGAGGGCCTTGAAATGCACATGTGGGGTGTGGAGCAGCTGGCTGCAAGTGTTGTAAATCATCCCTGCTCCAGCAGCTTGCTAGATGCATCGGTATGTTTCTGGAGCTTATGGCTACAYTGACCTTTCCCCTTTCAGGTTCCCCAGAGGTTACAGTGTTTCAGCCCTTAATTGGTTGTCGGTGCATTTCCTGACACTGTTTTGTGTCTGTTTCATTCATTCAAGTCAGATTCTTGCTGAAGTGCTCTTGAGAGTTCTGCGGCTTTCCTGTTTGGTGCTTAGAGAGCACTGGCTATTAAGTCTCAGAGTTGGCCCTTAGGATTGGGTGATTGATTTTTAAGGTKCTTAGGCGTGGGCTGTTGTTTAGTTATGTTACACAGAGTAAGTGCAGATTCACAATGCGAGGAGCTCACAGTATAGCCTTCAGAGTTCTGCTAACAGTTTCACATCTGAGGCATCCTCATTTTTTTCCATTCAGAGTAACTTCATCTTTGAGAACTTGAATTCTTTGGAAGGCTTTAGGATTTGTAGGAGTGCCGCATGAAGGAGGAATAATGTTTTTTCTGAGTTGAGCGTAGAGTCTGTTAGCAACTCTAAAATGATGAGGTTCTGAGACAAGAGGTTACCTGATGTCTTGGGTATTTGTACATTAAATTTTTCTTCTCTTGATCACTGAAATGACCCAGTGTCAGTGCTGTAGTGGAAGAATGATGTACAGTGAAGGTCAGATCTGTGTGTGTGGGCAGTGGAGACACGCATTTATGGAAGGATTTTGGAGTAATGAGAAAGTGTCTTGAGGTAGAATGGTTTCCTGGGGACAGAAAAAGACCTGGATCCTTCCAAGCACCCCTGTTGCCCAAAGTACTTCTTATTCAGCTCTGCCCCCTCAGCTCAACAAGTTTCAGTGTTACATTTGCCCTTTGTCTTACAGGAAAAGCCAGGGAAATTCCCAGACTACAGCACAGAGCTGTTCCTGCCCTGGACTGTGGCTACTTCCCAGCCTCAGTGGCAGTTCTTCTCCCTGTGGCTTGCATGCCCAATTAAGAACTCTCCTGCCTTGCCCTATTTCTCTTGTCCCACTGGGCTCAAGAAATTGCCTGGAGAACTTGACTCTTGCACAGACGAATTTGGGGCTGAAGCCATTGTTGGGGTCCTGACAGTGGCCATGCAGGCATWTGTGGGGAGAGAGCCTGGCGGGTGTCAGCAGGGAGGGTGTGTGGGCTGGCTACTTGTTTTCCTTCTCTGCTTGATGAGGAATGCAATGTGTTTGCCTTCCTTGGCCTGTGGTTGCAGCAGCATTCCTGCAGTGGGAGTCAGCACGGCGGCGGGCGGCGTGCTGTTCATGCCCCGTGGCTACATGCTTTCAGCTCCACATCAAAGGTGTATTTAGTGTGTAGCTTGTGCCATTCCTGGCCACACCTGGTGGCCTGCAGGCATGCAGGAGGTGGAGTCTGGTTGTGTTTGCAGATGGCATTCAGGGTTCAGACTTCTTGCCTGTAGAAAGGCTGGAACTGAGTCCATGCTAAACAACCCCAGGAATGCACCGGGAGAGCTGAGCGGCACAGTCACTCCAGGGGCATGTCCTAGCAGCAATGTTTCCTTTATAGCTGCAGCAAAATAACTCATGCCTGCTCCTCCAAAGGAACTGACTGTTTGCTTGGGTGTGTTGTAAGGTTTAATTTACACCGATAAGGCAAATTAAGGTTTGCTCGTCCTCCCTGAAGCCTATGTGCTCTTGGCAATCAGTAGATGATTGAGTGGTTCGTGCCATCCAGCTCTGCTCAGTACAAACTGTGCACGAGATATCTGCCTGRAGATGGAATGGCTCCTGTATGTAACCCGAGGAGTACTTCCCCCAGTCAGTGGGTAAATGTTCCATTCTAACCTCTTCTGGAAAGTCTTTCTTGTTCTAGCTGGTACCCAAGAGCTGAGGGCAGGAAGCTTGCTGAAGGATAGCAGATCAGGATGTAGCTACATTGTTTTGGGATCCTTGACATGATATCTGTGAGAAATGGTCRCTAGTTTTCCATGCCCCCATCATGCAATCCATCCTTGTCCTCTTTATACAAGTCTTTCATTTGCCTGGTGCAGGGAAACGCAATCCCATTTGGTAGGGTCTGTGTGGGCAGCCCACAGGCAAGACTTACGGAAGTAACAGCAGACCATCTTGTATGTTCTGGCTAAGCCTTGGGCTGTTCATTACCCARTTTGCTTGGATCTTTTGCATTGTCCCTTCTGGCAATTTCTAGTACCCTGAAATTCTGTGACTTGCCARTCATTTCCATATTAGTCTTCTGCAGAAGACCTCCCTACTGCCATCCTTAGACAGTAGAGGGAATGAAAGAATCGGTGCTCTGAAGTTCTCTGACTTTCTAGCACAGTTTTTGCTTTTTGACTGTCGCTACACTTACCATGTGAGTCACTGCAGAGTTCATGTTACCACAGACAGGTCCATGCCACCCTCTCTCCAGAAGGTTGTATTACTTTTCAAAACAGGATCCCAGTGATAGATGATTAAGGGAATGTTACTCTTTCCAAGACACTTAGCATTGTGAAACGGTTGGAAATTATTCACACTGGGCTCTTTTCTCTTCTCTTACAATTTCATGTAAACTGTACATTTTATTTCAAACTAGTTTATTTCAAACTGACTCCATACCTGACTGTTAGGGCTTGGATTCTGAGAAAGTGTGTTGCCTGAATCTTCATTTTCCTTCCCCTGTTTTGCAGTGGCAGACTGGACAACATGCCCTGCAGCAGCAGGAGGTGTAGTGAAATGTAAGTAAATCCAAAATTGGATTGTGTGACAGGTTACTGATAGAACATTTAAGTGTACATAATCATTGTCATCACTAGGTGTTTTAGCTTTGTCATGTGCTGTCATGGCCATGGCTGCAAAGATGGAGGTCTTGTTTAGGATTACATACTGCTTCTGCTGACACTTTCCAGTTGCCAGGAAAGGAGTGAGGGAATAAGAATGAAATGCATGTTGCATTGGCCAAGGAGGAAGTAGGGCTGATTCTTGGCCTTTTTCCATGTTGTCAGTGAGTTTTAATATTTCGTGAAGAGAAAATCGCTAACTCCTTGTGTTGGTCTCCCTGCCAGCCTTCAAGGCTGTAGGAATCCAGACCTGCGTGCTTTTGTATCTAGACCCAACCACCTCTGCCCGGGCTGTGTGTTTCTCTGGCCAGAGCTGTAACCCTCCCAAGTAGCTAGATCTCCCCCTGCTGGAACAGAGTGCAGAAGGCGCCGCTGAGGCTGGACGGTAAAACTGGGACTTGGTCTGATCCTGGGGCACCTAAGGCCAGCGGCATACGTGGTGTTTGTCCAGCTGAGACATTCCTTAGTCCAGAGTCACAGACTCGGTAGAGCTGAGCTCGTGCAGCTGCATGAAGCTGAAGGCGTGAGTGAACAGCTTGCTGTTGGTACTGAGCAAACACCTTATCTTTGCAAGATCTGCCTGGCTCTGTGCTGGCATTCCTCCATGGTCTTTTCCCTTAGATGAGCAGTGAACTACCAGCTCTTTGGGTTGTCRTCTGACACTTGACCCCAAAAAAAGATAACTGGACTGTGGTGGCTTTCTTTCATTAGGATGATCTGGGGTTGATTAGCCCTCATTTAAAGCCCTTTTGAGATTAGGTGACTTCACTTGTAACTCAAGTATCTCTCATTCCCTGTTTGCTCTCTGAACAACTGCATAGAGTTTACTTACAGGGGGATCTACAGGAAGGAGCCCTGTATAGGGGAAGAGCATTACTAAAAAGGAGTGTTTTTYCTTAACCTTAGAATACTTAATGCACTTACACACGCTATCCCAAAGGATAACACTGGTAAAGGCATTTCGGTTTTACAAGAGCAATGCCAGGCARGGGATGTAAAACAGTCTGGAGAGGCTGCCCTTGTGGTAAAATTGAAATGCTGGGCCTTTGTTGCAGTTGCCCCTAGAGACAATTGATGCTCATAATTAGCTCCAACTGAAGAACAGCACTGGTGTTAGCAATGATGACAGATGTGGAAGGAGAGCTCTGACTCATCTGGCTTGAAGAGAGCTCTCAGGTAAGAGCTGAAGCAACCCAGCTTAGTCACAAGTGGGGCATCTSTGTTTATCCCCCTCCAAGGGACGAAGGTGAACCTAGGGGGTACAATATGGTACGTGCAGAAGGACAAGCAGTGCAGCCCATGACTGTTGGTGACACACCAGCTCCCTTGTGCAGGGCAGGGAATGGAGATGTAGGTCCTCTGCTGTGGCTGGGATCCTGCTGTTAAAAGGACTGGAGCCCTGGGAAGCAGGGAGAGGAGCCGTAGTCAATTGCGTGCTTTACACAGGTTGTCAGTAAAAGATGGTGGGTCTCTTTGTTTTTACTAAAATGGATTCAACCATGTTATATTTCTGTGACTGAGCTCTCAGAATAAAATCTCTTAGTAGTTCAGTGGTGCTGAAGACTAAGAGAATCATTAAAAAAAAACCCCGCAAACCAAACAAATGAGGCAAACTGAGGCAGATTAACTACAGCGCCACGTCACAAAAAGGAGAAAAGATGCTCCAGGATTGCATGTTGCGTTAGGAGCAATGCTGCTCTATTGTTTACAGAATTGAGACAAGTTTTGTATGTGTTCCTGCCTCTGGCTTGGGCTCTGAATCTGCTAGGCCAAAAGCTGTTTCCTTGTCTRCCTCTGTGGCCTGTTGAGATGACTACTGCCAGTGTGTACAGGAGTGGATGCTCTAACACTGCATCATGCCTGGGTGCAGAGACTGAGTGGAAGTCAATGAAGAATACGTGATGTATTCTCCAAAGCAGGCAATGGCTGTGACATGGGTTACGTGGGAGATGTCTGTGCCTAGTAGGAATCTTGCTTTGCAAAGGAGTCAATAGCAACACCACTTGTAACCTCTGAGAAGGAAAAAGGGCAGGATATGATCAGCTTTGGCAAAAGGCTGTGATGACCCCCTTTCATCCTTTTGGCTGGATAGTTTCATTTCTCAAACACCACTATGCTTTTCTCAGTGCTGCACTGCTTTTTGCCGCCAGCTTACAGCAAGTTATTGCTCATTGTAGGTGATGCGAGGCTCAGGCAGCTTGGTTGAAGAACACCCCACTGCTGTCCTCACACAGCACTAGTGTCTCTAATTTTACTTCATTATGCTGACTGCTGTGTGTATTCAGGGCCATAGAGATAATAAAGTATTTCTGTGCTAGATCTTCTGTGATGAATAGCGCAGAGGATGTCTAAAGTTTCCATGGCAATGCTTCTGAATGTGCTTCTGTCACCAAAGAAAGAGGGACTTCCAGTTGATTAAGATTTGAGGGTTTTGTATGAGAAAGGGGATGGTGGTGTAACTGCGCGTTAGTTATTTGCCTGCCTTTAGATGTGCCTCTGAATGATATATAATCTGGAGATAGAGGAAGCTGACATTTGGCTAATGGCAGAGWCGGCCTGTGTCGTGCAAACTACAGCTGGACGCCTGGACATGCTTAACTGTTCAGCTACAGATGCAGCTGCACAATCACCCAACAGTTAAGCCTGTACCATTCTCTGCCTCTCATATCTGACCATCTGCCAGGGAAAAGCTAATTAAACCAAAACAATCCTTGCTGGGATTAAGCCCCAGCAGAAGAAAAAATTGAGTATAGTACAAATATTGTTCTTCTACTACTGTATCAGGGTTGCTGCTTTCTTTGTTCTTGTAAAGAATTGCAGGCTATTTAACTCAATTGCTGTCATGTAGGTGTTTAGCTTGTGCACACTTTCCTTTCTCTTTTCTATCCCAGATCACTCTTATTTTAGGTGYAAGAAATAAGACTGTCTTGCTGAATTTTTGCGCAGTTCCTTTCTTATGACAGCTGAGTCTGTTTTTCTTTAACATGCAACTTAATGCAAAACCAGTGTACAAAGTTTTTTTTTTCTCTTAGTGCCTCAGTTTCTCTACTTATGGAATGGAAATTGTTCCTATCCTCTTCTTTGCATGTATTTATGGTGAGAATGATTCCTAGAGTTGGTGTGGGGCCACATAACTTTATGGTTGCAGCAATGTGAATCTGAGACTTAAGACTGAACAAYGTATGGCAAAAATACACTAGAAGCCCTTTGAGAGTTGAAGTTTAAATSTTATAAAATGGAAAATGTGCAAGTGTGGTTCCCTTAGCAACCGAAGTCTTGTGTACCTACAGTCTTTGATGCTATGAGATCTGGGCTTCAAAACAGAAGGCAAAAAAAAAGAACTTACAACTCAGGTTGATTTCAGGGCTGCTGTGGGTACTCAAGTGACACCTCACTGCTTTATTCAGAGTTGTGCCACAATTTAGTTTCTGAAGGCCAGTGAGGGATTTAGTTGTCTGCAAGGGGCTTTTAGAGGACTCTTTATATTATCTTTATGTGCTAAACTTGGAAAACTTACACTGAAGAGGAACTTAGTTCTGCACATGGTAGTTCAGAGGCAGCAGTAGAAGGTGGCCCCGAGGTGAGAGAAATGGTTGCATTGCTGGTACGGATGTGAGTAAGACTGGTGAGCTTGAAGAGACCTGATTGAAAAAGCAAGTAGAGGTGAAAGAGTGCCAAGAGAATGAAGATAGATTTAATCTTTATATTCAGGCAGAAGAGTTTGAATAGTTTGGAATGAGGARTGGAAAGAACATCACTAATTTTAGAATTGTTGAAATATAATTTTGACAAATATGTTTCCTGGGGAAATTCTGTGGGAGCTAAGGAGATGAGAGATGATTTTAGAGTGTGGGTTTGTAGCATGTTAGGTCTGTGTCCTAGGATTTGGTTTGTGTATGTGCTTACCCCACAGTGAACAGCAGAACATATTTTGGTAGAAGGTCAGTAGTAAGACTGTGCCTGGGGGCAGTTAGGTAACATGCTCTAACTCCCCACTCCAGTTTGCTCAGATAAACTGTTGGTGAGCCATACCCTTAGGAATGAACAGTGGGGAACACTGTCTTCCCGGAACTGCTCCAGGTATGTTGGACATCGGCAAGCAAATGCTGTGTGGGTGTATGGAAAGCAGTGTGCAGTGTGAGTATTTGTGATCACCCTTTCTCTCTTGCTTGGGGAAAGTAAAGAACATATTAAACTGTGCTGGTCTGAGCATTGTTCTGATATTTATTTGGCATTTATTTGGAGTAATAAAACTTTCAACACATATAAATGTCAATACTCTTAGTAACTTAATATACATTGTGTTAGCTTATTTTGATTCTGAGAGAGACCACACTGTTGTGGGTTTGGTTTTCTTGGAAGAAAAAAAACCCAAACCAAACATGAAACCCAGCAAAACCTTCTTTGGAAGTAGAAAAGTGCAGAAAAGGGTTAACTTCARTATTGGTAAGGATTTTGCCATTGCAGGGAAGTTGTACTGATTTAACTTAATCAGATTAGAGACAGCTGTGATTATATTAGAGCAGCATTCCTGTAAAGGCATCCTTAATTTAGTTTGTATCGTGTATCTATCTATTTAACTTAAGTTGTTTCAATGTAAAGTGCTCTTAAACTGAATTAAGAACATTTGCCCAGGAGCGTTATACTGCTTTATACTATTTTCTAAGTGAATTTAATTTAGTGCAGTGTATATGTAGACAAGACCTTGGGGAAAAAGCTGATCCTTTTTATTACTTGCTGAACAGTCTGTCATGTTTGGCTGCAGCCATGTGATCATGGAATGAAAGAGCTTGTTGTGGTGCATGTTGATGGAGGATGGGCGAACTGATTGTGAGCCTTTGTACAACTTGGTCATTCTTAGCCATAGTATTCAATAAAGTCGGTTGCTCCTCCTTGTAAATGAGGTATTTTCCTGTCTAGAACAGATGTGAGACCCCTGTAATGCTATTTAAAGTTTCCTCCTCAGCCTACCAATGAAAGTGCCTGCAGACATCGTTAGTGTCCTGTTTAGGCAGCAAAAGCAACATCTTAAAACTTAGCACAAATGTTTAATGTTTAAAAAGTCAGATGGCTTTTAACAGCCATGAGCAGGTTTGAGCTGGATTTTGCTACTCCTCTACATCACAGCTTGAAATAAATGTTACCCAGTTTTGATGCTGTTTCCTTCCTGGTCTGTGTCTTCCAACAGTATGTGCCACCTGCTATATATGGTGACTTACACACATATAAAACTTACGGACAAGTACTGGAGATGGCAGCTCTCTTTCTGGTTGAAAAGGATAAATCTAGTCAATGCATCTTGTTTTCTGCTTGCTGGTAAAGGCTCTGTGGGAAATAAACTCGTAGGTGAATTACTCTGCAAGCATGGTTGTAGTGATAGCATTTCAGAATAAAGCTGACTGCTGTAAACAGGTGTTTTATTTTTTTTTTAATTTATTTTTGTCAGCACCTGTAAGCATTAGGGCTGGACTTAGCGCCTACTCAACATTGCAGATGCTCCGTAGGCAGGTCACTGTAGCAACTTGTCCATCTGTCCTCTGTAAATAATGCAAATAATGTGCTCTGTTCCATTGTCCCACAGTGTAGATACTGCATAGTGTGTTAGCCATCTGTGCATCACTGAGACTCTTGGACAGAGGAGGCGTTTTGGAGAATGGATTGTGAAAAGTACATAGTTGAATGCTCCAGCAATTGAGCATTCTCTAGCATTACTGTATCTCTGCTAGAGGGACAAGCCAGTGACATTCTGTCCCTGGCACTGATGAGCTGGAGACTGCAGTTTGCCCAGGGCTTCTGAACCAAAGCTTGAAACAAGAGGACTGCTGATATTAATTGCTGGGGGTTGTGTGGGACTTAGGGAATACTTACAGGGGCTGAGAGTCTGCCTCTCAGTGTTTGAGAAATTTAAGCTGTTTCTACTTTGTCCTAATTAAATGTCTTTTGATTTTATGCTCTAGGAAGGTAATGTATGATTTTTCCCCTCTTCTTYCCCTACACAGCGCAGGATATGACAAAGGTCTGGGAAGGGAATTTCTGCATGTTGATTTTCTACAGAAATCTCCCTCTTTCACTTCTCTTCAAATGTTTGCTTGTTGTAGCCATTCTGTTGCTTGTATTTGAGAAAGTTTAAGGCCATGACTTCCAAATTTCCCTCCTGAGACCTATCAGCTTTATCCAGATACATGTAGTTAGAGTATCAAGATTTGCTTTTTCTAGCTGGGTCGAGACACTTTCAGAAACTTTTCAGAGTTCTAATCTCCATGAATTTTTATCTAATGATGTTTTATTTCTTTCAATTTCTGAGTTATGTACTCCAGAAGTCTTCCCTTGGGAGGTCTTAAAAGAAAAGATAAGACAGAGAGAGGAAGGACATGGAACTGAGGGTGCAAAGATGAAGAGACTCTGAAAGTTTGTAGTCTAAACAGCCTTGTGAGAATTGGAAGGATCACTGAACAAACTAAAGAGATCAAGGTAGCAGGATCATTTAACAAACTAAACACGCTTCTGGTGTGTCAGCAGTTCTGAATGAGAAGCTGTCATTAGCCCTTGGTGTAACTGTCCGTGCTAAAGGTAACTTGGTAAATGACCTTTTACTGAGCTGGTTCTTGTGCCATTTCAGGTCTAGCCATTAAAGGTGGTTCTATGCTTTATATACATTAAAAAGATGGTGTTCATTTCCAGGTCAAAATTTCCCTGAGTATTTTTATTCTCCATTAACATTCCTTCTGGGGATTGAATTCTGGTTCTTTGCTTCCTGTTCAGATGTTAATCTGATTGTATTCCATTTAGGTGTTAGTGATGATAGTGTTTCTGGTCAGTGTTGACCAGTGCTGGCTTTTTTATAACAATAAGGGAAGCTAAGCTACTCTTAACAAAGCATAGAGTAGAKAATAAAATGCACACAGAAGGGTGTGGAGTGCAACTGAATTAGRGGGACTTTGTGTTGTGGAAGGAGAGAATAGGACTCTAAGAAAAGTGTGATTCTGCTAATTTTTAAGAGAGTTCTTCATGGTGCAGTGSGTATGACTGATACATGATATATCCTTGTGGTATTTCCATTCAACAAGAACTATGTGTGACTGGAGTCCAGGGATTTCMTTTTCTTTGGAAATGTGTTAGGTGTTAAGTAGGGCTTGTTACATGGACTGTTGTTCAACAGCTAGCCTGATCCCTTTTTCTTGATAGCTCTTGGAATTGTTCCCATGCAGAGAACAGAGGTTTCTGCCTAACAGTCAAGGTTAATTGGTATGGAAAAGCAGGAATGAGCAATAATACTCCTGAAACTCAATTTTAATCCAAGAGTCACTATAATGCTATTACTCAGATCTGAACTGTGAACATTAACATACAAGCAAAACTGAGACGTGAATCCCTGCACTTGGAGCTGTCATCCTTTTATTTTTAAATGAGCTTCAGAGTAATTAACAGCAGAATGGATCTGGACATTCATTTGAGATGCCTTCTCTGAATGAAAAGATCTCTCTTATTAAATGTTAAAGGGTCCTTTAATAATCTTGMAGTACTTTTCAATTGTACTTGGCACCAGCAGTCTATAGATGCTGCTTTTAATTTCACACAGCTTGTTTTTCTGTCCTGGACAGACATCGCTTGGTGCAGTTACTACATCATCCATCTCGCTGGTTAGTTGTCTTGGTCAGGCTTACTGCGGCAGCTTCTAAGGTAGTCAGGCTTGAGACTTTTGAAAGCTAAAATTTCCTCTATCCATAAGCACAGGAAGGCAACTGGACAAAACTCTTATGCTTGCTTTTCATGAAGCTAGTGAGGAGATAGTGATGCCTCCTAAAGCAGGATGTGCCAATGTCCTGTATTGAATATGCATGCAGAATAYAGGCTGGCCCACAGAGAGTGAAAATTCCCAGTTAATTGTGGTGGTCAGTTTTGTGTCATAGGACCTTTGGTTTTCTTACATATGGGTATTGTACTTGCAAGTTTTTGGAGTATGCCAACTCTGATAGCCACAAAAAACAATCTTTCAGTAGTRTTGCATTAGAAACAAACGTGACTGTGAATGTGTTATGGAATGTATTTTTTCAGTAATACAAGTATATCTTTCTGAATAAAACACAATGTTAAAGAAATGCTGCTTTTAAGAGAAAAGAACTGGAAAGGTGATGCAGTACCTGAAATAAAAAACTTTATCTGCATCATAATCACTGTATTTCCCTTGAGAAAGGGAGGCTGCTGACCCTTGGCATTGTAAGCAGACTGTTTTATAAAGTCAGAAAAGGCAACACAAGAGAAGGTGATGATGAGAAAACCCTGCACATTCTCTTCCTCTTTGCAGGGAATGTTCAGCTGCTGCAACCACAAGCAGGCAGAAGTTGTRTGCATCCTAGAACCAAAGTTAGATGTTGGCTATCTCAGGCCTCAAGGGACTTGCCAAGTAGCAGGAAGACACTAGATGCCTACAGATGTTGCTTTTAAATTTTTTTCTCTTATTCTTTCCCTTTTTGTCCAAAGCATTCCTTTTTGAACCTTCCTTTCTCTGCTAGGGACCTCTTTCTTGGTACTGGAAATAAATTAATGCTCATGGGTAGTGGTGTGGTTTGTATGCATGCCAGGTGGCTATTTATTCTGTGCAGGGCCCACAGAGCTGTCTTAAGCAATTCTGTGCTAGATGACATCTGTCTCTGGTGCATGGTAAAGATTTTTGCCTTTCTCAGATCACACACAGAGCASAGCTATCCTGCAGTGGATTTTGACTGAGGGATGCTCTCTTGTAAAACCAACTAGAGTCAAGCTTGTTTGCTGCCTGTGCAGCTGCACTCTGTCACTGTGTCATGGTTAATTCCAGCTGGCAGCCAAGTRCCATGCGGCCACTTGGTCCCAGTGGGATGGGGAGGAGAACTGGAAAAAAGTAAAACTTTTGGGTTTTGTGTAATCTCAATTTGTGGGTTGAGATTAGAGCAGATTAATAATTGAAATAAAGTAAAATATAAYAATTGTAATGGAAAGAGGGAGGGAGGAATAAAACCCAAGAAAAACAAGTGATGCACAATGCAGTTGATCACCACCTGCTGACCAATTCCCAGCCTGTTCTTGAGCAGCAATTGGCCCTTCCTAGCAACACCCCCCAGTTTATGTACTGAGCATGATACCATTAAATATGGAATATTCCTTTTGTTAGTTTGGGTCAGCTGTCCTGACTATGCTCCCTCCCAGTTCCTCCTCACTGGCATGAGAAACTGAATGGTCCTTGAGTTAGAGTAAGCACTGCATAGTAACAACTAAACTATCAATGCATTACCAGCATCATTCTCATCCCAGATCCAAACCACAGCACTGTACCAGCTACCAGAAAAAAAATTAACACTATCTCAACTGTAACCAGGACATGCTGTCTCTGTGAAGAAAAAGTCTGTGTGTGTTTTGTCTTTGTGAGGGGATGGAGGGATCCCCAGCTTTTTGCATGAAAAAAGCTAATTGTTAGGTTTGCACTGCAGTCTTCTGACCCTTTGTGTCTTTGGGTGTGCCTGGAAGATACATGTGACTGTCGCTCATGTTGATCAGTGTGAGCTTTGTGGCCCTCAATAGCCCATTCCAGTGAAGCTGTAATTGTCAGGGACTTCAGAAATCAGGCTGGAACAACAGTGGGTAGTAGCTAGAAGACAATAGGATTGGACCTATTGCAGGTGACAGACTGCTAGGAAGAGAACTGTAAATGTTAAGAATATTACTGGTGAAAGGTGGAAAGGATGGATAAAAGGAACTATGAGGTTAAGTTTCCTCTTGTATTACAGTGCTAATTAGAATAGGCTGAAGAGCTGCCTCCTGCTGTAGCTCCAGGCTAAAATTGAGCTTCTGCAGGGTAATCTTAATGTGGACTTGACAGCAAGCTCCTTCAGAGAGAGACTTGTGGATAGTGTGATGAGCAGAATTAGTGCCTTCTTCTGTTTCTGGGTATTACCTATATCCATTTCTGCTTTGGAGCACAAGGTCCATCTGTTCTGCAGAGAGTATCTGCCCCTCTCTGAACAGAGGTGTGGTGAATTGAACTACCTTGGGATTCTCAACTCTGTGCACAGGTATTGTAGATGAGGAGGCCTTTGCTGTGCTATTCAGTGCAGGGATGTCTGCAAAACAAGATTAGGTTGGTGTGACAGAGTGGTTGAAGCAGAATGACAGAGGCTGATTCTTGATGTTGGACAGGAATGCAGGTGGGGAAACGGGGACCCCTAGAGCCATATAGAAAAACCAGCTGCCTTTCTGAGGTCAGTTACTGGTCTGCACAGGCATCCTGCTTGGTGCAGAGATGGTTAAAAGGCCTTTCCTTTCARGGATACAGTGAAGACATGGAGCTTTTGCAGTGGAGGGACCTGACATTAGATAATAGTCTGATGGTATAGCAGTTTGCTATTGACTTGTGTCCTGGCACCTGGTTATGGGTTGCTCTGAGCATGCCTGGTTGTTTCCATGTTTTGTGCTGGTAGGYGACTGACACCAAGTTTCCTTTCTCATGTTTCAGGAGCTGTTAGCCAGATGCTGCTGAATGCTGACGGGGAAAGCTGATTCCGAAACAAACGACTAGAAATGTTTGGACAAGTCGTCACTTTCGATCTGTAAGTCCTTGTTTGAGTGAAAGTTGCCTGGCGGCCCTGTGAGTTTTTGAGTATCTATGGAAATTTTSAGATCATCAGGGCAGATTTCAAATCCTGGTATCTTTTCCAGGTAAGTGGGGATAAGATGGCAGGTAGCATTGTTGCTGCCTCTAGGGTAGGAAGCAGGAGAGTTCTGTTTGAGCCTGAGGAACTGAGTGCTGAGAGACCGGGAGGCCTTTGGCATGTTCATTCTGAGCACAGCTGCAATGCACGTGTGTGCACCCATGGGTGCAGCTGTTCCTGGAAGCCTCTGTCTGCCTGCCATGTGGCTGGTGGTTATGTCTTGCTGCTGAACCAGCTCCTGCTGGGAGTTGATGGAAAAACAGATTCAAACTGTGCYGGCTTAGTCTTTTGTGGAGGTGCATGTTCTTCCTCTTTCTCCCCTCATATTTTATAGTTTGCCCCACTGAGCAGTTACGCTGTTGTGAAGCTGTTTTTCCCTGTGCTAGTTGAGACCCGACTATTGCATTATAGCAAGGAATGGGGCCAGACAGCTTGTTGGGGCAGGGCCAGCACTGGGGCACCACTTCAATTTGTTTTGGCAAAGCTTGATTTTGCATGGGCCTGGTTGCCTGCTTCACCTTCAGTCTAACACTCCCTGTATGTGTGTGTGTGTAATTCTCCCTGCACTCCTGTCCCGCCTCCCAGGGCCTCATGCCATTGGCAAAGGAAAAGTAGCACAGCAGTAAGTAGYGCTTCAGGGAAAGGAAGGCTTTTCTGAAGTCTCTTTCATGCCAGTGGCAGAGTGATGGCCACAAYGCTACTCTCTTACAGCTGACTCCCAGATTAACCCAGTTCCTTTCTTGTACTGKTGGGTACCTGTTGTGGTTTGATTTCAGCTAACAACTAAGCACCAGACAGCTGTTGGCTCACTTCTACCCCTCAGTGGAATGGGGAGAGATTTGAGAAAAAAGTAAAGTTCTGTTGGTTGAGATACAGACAGTTCAATGGAACAGAAAAGGAAGGGATGTTAATAAAAGAATTAGATGTATTAAAACAAGGGATGCACAGTGCAATTGCTCACCACCTGCTGACCAATGCTCACCCAATTCCCGAGYAATGGCCACTGGCCATCTTTCCCCCAAGTTTATATATTGACCMTGATGCCATATGCTATGGAGTGTCCCTTTGGAWAGTGGGGATCAGCTGTTGTGGYTGTGTCCCTTCTCAGCTTCTTGTGCTACTCACTGGTAGGGGTGAGAAGATGAAAAATCTTTGCCTTAGTGTAAACATTGCTGAGCAACATCTAAAATAACAGTGTGTTACCAACATCATTTTCATCCCAAGTCCAAAGCACAGCACTTACTGGTTACTGGAAAGAAAATTATCCCAGACAAAACCAGTACAGTTCCTCAGGTTTTCACCAGAGAGGGAGGTTGTTACTGAACCTGTTTGTGTCCCTGGTTGGCTGGATATTTTACAGAAGCCTGTTAACAGCAAGGCAGAGTATGATACGCTGTTTGGAAGTCAGAGAGTAGCTTGCCTTTCTTCCTTGTGGAGGTGTGGGTTATCACAGCTCTAGGCACAAATGTTTTGGCTCYCACAGGAGCCTGATAATTGCCCGCTCATTTGGGGGTGAAAAGCACTGATTTTAAAGGATGAGTGAGCTAATTGTTAGCATCACTAAACTTCTTTACTGAAGTTAGCAGTTAACATCCCTCTGCAGTGGCAGGGAAGGGATAGCWGGGAAGGTCCCATTCTAAAGGAGGCTTGTTTAGTCCTTCCTGGAACCAATGTTCCTTTGAAGCCATTGCTTCATGAATTTTGAATTTAYATGGTTCCAGTTGCCTGAGTACCTTGAACATGTCCTTGCTACGGGCCTTTCCGACTCTTACTGGGCTATGTGGCCAACTATTCTAAGTTCRTTTTCTTTACTTTCAGAAGATCTGAGGCAGGTACCTGGAATGAGGTGGCCATCCCAATTGTCCTTGGTTGTAAATATTCCCTATGTCTTACATATTTATGGRATGAGATTTCAAGGTGGCTGTTTTGGTGGATGCTAACCTATTTGTTTCTCTTCTTCAGGTCATCTGAGTGAGTGTCCTGGCTTCATGAGGCTTCAAATTTGAGCCCAGGCAGGTAAGTGCTTATGTCCTTATGAACTAGAGGAATGATTGTGATTTCAGCTGGGGACATCTTCATGCACATCTGTCCTTACCCTGGCAGAAATTGACAGAAGAATCCCCTACACAACCTGTTTGATTGTGGGCCCTTTACAAACCTGCTTCTGATCAGGTTTTCAGCATTTCTCTTTGAGAAAAGAGAAATGTCTTCACAGCAAACCAGACATATTTGTTTCGTTTAGAGATGCAGTGAAATGTGCATTCAGTATTATGGATGTAATTTTTCTAAAGTATTAGAGATATCTTCACCTGCTTGAGTCTTTTTAGGAGAAGGGACATTGAGGGAATGACTGCAGCAAGGGGAAGTTCCTARCATTCTGATGGGGGAGATTTACAGGTTAGTCCAAGGAAGTTGTTCATGTTCGTGGAAAGGTACGAGACATTTTTGTGTGCTTGTGCTTATAGCAGAGTGAAGGACAGTTTGCAAATGTACCTGTGAAGTGTAAAGCCTGTTATGTCTTGAAGCCACTCTGGGCTTGTTCTTGGAGCCACTTGCCAGTTCTCTCGAAGGTCTCAGTCTAGGTGTCAAGAAGAGCCAGCTAGATGAGAATGGATAAGAATTAGAGATAATTCTTGGGGGCTCCCCAAGAATTTAGACTCTTAGCATATAAAATGTCATTGTCCAGCACACAGAACAAGTGAAGTCTGCTGGGTCACAGGCCCAGAGGTAGCTGTTGACTGCAGGTGTGTAAATGGGAGTTATGTGGCCCTGCTTGTAGAAATAGGGAGAGCATGATCTTTGTGGACACAGGTCCTGCACTTTGAAGTGCTGCAGGTGAGTTGCTGAGGATTGCAGAGCTGCATGTCAGGTGCAGAGATGCTGGGCTTTATCAGTGTAAGAGTCCTGCAAGGGGAATGAGAATTGAGCACTTATTCCAAATGGAGGACAACTCTGATGCATATGTTGTCATTGAGAAAAGCCCAGTATTGGGCTCTGCAGTGCCTGCCTGATATCTCYAAGACTTCTAGCCTTGTGTGCAACAGGGTGGTTGACGTTCTGGCTGCTTGCAGGGAAGTCTTCCTGCCCTCCACTGCTGACCCAAAGATGGAAAGGAAGSTGTTTCTTCCATGTATACAAGATAGCTGCTTTTCTTCTACCCTATTTTTTGTTCTTATACTGCTCCTGCAGCAGGAAGAATCCCAGCATGGCTGAGGTGAAGGAACTAATTTTTCCATGAGCGGTACCTGCTGCATGTCTGTTGTGCACTTATTCACTCAAAGGGAGGTGAGGCACTGGAACAGGTTGCCTAGAGAGGTTGTGGACTTTTCATCCCCTGGATGGGCCTCTGAGCAACCTGGTCAAATGGAAGATATCCTTGCCCATGACAAGGGTGTTGGAATGAGATGATATTTAAGGTCCCTTCCAGCCCAAACCATTCTGTGATTCTGTGTTGCAGAATGTGGCCTTAGGTACCAACATCAGTGACATTGCTCCCTAATTTGATGCCACCTGTGACTTGGGTTTTGTCTTTTCTGCCAGCGTAATGAGTTCTCCTTTTGTCAAGTCTCCCATGGTCTGGTGCATTGGGGTCCCAGTGTAAGCCAAAACGTTCTGGGCTCTTTAATGGCTGAAGTCTCCTCCCACATAGTCCCTGCTGACAGTGACAGGACATGATCAATAACTCCTGCTCCAGCTGTCACTGCTGCCTGTAAGGCTTGCAGTTTCCATATTGAAAAAGGCCTTTCCTAAAGAGCCTAATCGATACGCTGCTGTGAGGTCTGTTCTCATTTGCTATATATAATCYGGACACACACAACTACGTGAGTGAGTGCGTGTAGAGGGGGAGAGGATGTGCCAGCCCTCTGCTCTCACTGGCTGGGAGAAGGACACAGCTACCTCTTACTTTGCTCCCTCTCCTGCAGCTGCTGCTCAAGGCTTGTGTCTACATCTTTTCCCTGCTCTATTAGCACTCTGCATGGGGACCTGCTTTGGGACTCCAGGGGAGCCGAATTCCTGCTGGGTCACTTCTAGGGTTCAATGGAGCAGCCGTGACTCTCTCTTCTGTGCCCTTTCTGCTGTTGGTAGGTAACCCACTTTCGGAGCCACGCAGGTGGGAGGATGTCGAGCACAGCTCCGTCAAAGAAGCCTTACCGCAAGGCACCCCCGCAGCATCGTGAAATCCGACATGAGGTACCCATCATTCGTGACGACCAGGATGGAGTGATCTTGGCTGAGCAGAGTCAGGTAACAACTTGCCGGGTGACAAAGGGCTTAACACCATTGCACCAGCAAACAGGGTTTAGTTACACCGAGGCAGGCCAGCTCAAGCAGGCAGAGGGGTTTGAGGTTTGCAACTTGAACTTCTCTTCATCGTGGTCCCTGGAATCCAGCAGTGAGAAGGAAGTGGCAGGGTGCAGAGCAGAGCTGAACATCAAGAGCCAGACTGTCTCGCCAGCACTTGCACGTGGGAAGATGGGGCAGCGAAGTGGGAAGCAGTGCCCAAACCGCAGTCGTGGGCACCGCAGCAAATTTGTGAGCCGTAGCATGGAGACAGTTCTGGTGTCTGGAGATGAAAGACACCATCCCACTTGCTCTTTCAAGAGCAGAAGCCTGGAACGCTCACTTATATTTAAAGAGCCTCCTGAAGTCCTGACACCGAGGAAGTTTCGTGTCTCTTCTACACACCTGCCTCTCAAAGGGATCCTGAAACAGAGCAACATGACAGGCTCCTGCCCTGAGAGCTTATGCAAGTCCCGCTCAGTAGAGACACTTTGCAGTAGCCGTGGCTCACGCAAATACAGTGATCCTCAGCTCTGCCTCAGCCCGAGGGAGAAGCGCTCCCTGGAGCACAGCAACAGCAGGGCCACTGACTCTGTCAAGCGCAGGGAGAAGATCACCCAGGAAAAACTGCAGTTCTCCAAATTCCTGGATGAGATTACCCAGCGGGTGCTGAGTCCCAACCGCTTGCGCTCATTGGGAGAGACCAGGGGAGCAGAACAGGACCAGAACTCTCCCCTTTTCCTCAGAAGCTCCATGCCAGAAGGCCAAGGGGAAGGTCGCCTGAAAGGGGTCAAAACCAAGCATGCAACTGAAAGATCCCCCTGCCCAAGCAGAAGAAAAGCAGAAAAGAAAAGTGAGGGGCTGGGAATGGCTTCAGGCCAGAGAAAGTATGCTGAGGATACTGAGAGAGTTTCCAGACTAAGAAAGAAACCTGTCCTTGGGAGGAAGGACAGTAAGGGAAAACTCCATTCCTTGGAGAAAAGGGTAGTAGATCTGTGTCAGTATGAGCTGCAGCAGCTGGSAGACGTGGGGCTGGCAGGGACATCCTCTGGGCAGCAGCATTCACTGTCTTCATGGAAAAGCAGTGCAGAGGGCAGAMGGGATGAAAGCAGTCCCTGTTCACAGATATTACAGCCATACCATCAGTGTGCTAAGCTTGGGCAGAAGCTTGCAGTGGAGCCGAACTACCCAGAGAAAGGATCCTGCTCCACTCCAACATGCTGGAGTCGGGAGGAGGGGCCTACCCCCTCTAGATCCTCCCCTTCCTTCAACCTGGCACTAAACAAGGTAGGTGCCAGGGTCACCGGCTTGCAGGCAGGTCTCTCACAAAGGCCARACCCTACCTGGATCTCATCTAGTCTGTAATGCCAGGGTGGAGAGTGAGAGCAGGCTCCCAGAACTTATATTGTGGGTGCTTAATCACCAGAAGCTGCTCTCTTGTCGGTGCCACTCATGCCTGTGCTACAGGTTGGGTCTATATTCCTGTGTGTAACCAGCTTCCCTTGGGCCCCAGGAGTTAAGGAGGGTAGAAACTGGTGGTGTTCTCCCTACTGCAGACTTCCCAGGTGTTTGCTGGCGGGAGGCCCTTCAGGCTGTGGGACAGTAGATATGTACAGCAGGGAGGCAGCTGTGTTGTCAGAAGGTGGTGGGATGTTCTGGTGCTTTGTGTGTGCCCTGTGCCTGGCTGTCTTGGGGCACTGGATCTTTGTATGATGACTGTTTCAAGTCCTTAAAGCTTTCTCCTCTTTTCTCTTGYCTGCTTTGAGGCAATGCCATTACCTTGCATTAATAAGAATCACATTATCCCCTTTGCCTGGTCACTATCTTCTGCTGTTTGTGTAGTTGTGGGAGCAGGGGAGGCAGTTGCTAGATAATTCTGTGTGAATTAACTGATTTCCMTGTGGAGTCAGGAGATAAGAAAAGAATGGATTGATGCTTTACCTTTAGGAACAGGAGCATGTATGCAGGTGGTAAAGGCCATTCTTTYAAAGTCTGAATTAAAGAAGGAAGCAGCCCTGTGATACCTTAAGACCAGAACTGGGATGATGCACCTTCTGGAATTGTTAGCATCTCAACAGCCTCATCCTCGGTTGTCTGACATGGTCTCTCAGCCCCGAGTGACTGTGACTCTTAGTGGACTATCTAAAGTGTGGCAGCATGTGGGTTTGTGAATTGCTGTTAGTATCGAGCACCAAAAATAATCCATGGGCAATTTGGACTTGGTGACAATGGTCAGAGTCTTGGGCTTTCACAGAAAATAAGGTTGCTTCTAGTGATAATTAAATATCTCACAGCCATCCTGGCAGGCAGCAGCCATCTCATGGGTTAGCACAGAGAGTGCAAAKGGAGTAAAAATACCTGAGCTGTGTCTGCTTGTCTCCTGCTCTGTCTCCTTTTTCTGCGGGGCCCTGCTCCAGCCATCTCTGCAGATCTTGCCCATAACATTTACTTTTACAGGCTTTTCTGACCTTTGGTGTTTCTTCTGCTATCCTAGRATAGTTACAGTGGCTGGTTTCCTGTCTGCAGAAATAAACCTTTTTCACAGCACAATCTGGGTGATATAATTGGTAGCCACATTTTTCAGCTCCCAAATGATTCTCTCTCATGCTTTTTGTGGGGCTTCAGGGGCCCCACAAGTGACTGTTATGGTGACAATTGAATCCTGTGKATGCTGGGCAATGAGATTCCTGCTGCCCACGAGCTGTGGACGTGGAGGAAGCTGAAACACCAGTGAAGGTGGTGATGTTACAAGAGATGCTGAGATTGCACCATGGGAGGGTAAAGTTACCCAACTTGTGTGGTGGTTTCTAGTCCAGCCCTTCTACCCTGAACCAGAACACACAGTCTGTTTTGGTATCAGACAGCTGGGCAGCATGTACAGATCCTTGTAGCTCTAAGCTTGCCTAGTATGACTTGTCAGAGCAGGGGAGGAAGAGTCACAACTAGGGTCTAGCAACCAAGGCTGCCTTTTAGGACAGTGTGAGGGACCAACTCCTCCTCTAAAAGAATCTCACAGCTGTTTTCTTCCCCGTGCAGGAACCCTTGACGGATGCAGAAAGGATGAAGTAAGTGTCCTGCTCCCCCTTTATGTCTGTCATATTGCAACTGCGTGGGTGCTGATTCCTCACATCCTGCCTGTGCCACCTGCACAGCAAAGCTGACTGGCCCTGCAGGCTCCTTTCAGATCTTCTAGGGGCCGTGTGGGCAGAGCTTTGGTCTGTGCCTTGCCAACCTCTGCCTTGCATGTCTGTCTTGCTAGAGGAGGAGGGAATGTAGACCCCCAGTGCAGGTGCAGGCAGAGGAGGAGTTGGTGGGTGTGAAAGAAAATAGATGAAGTCTTTAATAGAGGTAGAGAAAGGATTTTTTTTTTTTCCTCTCCAATTCTAACCTGGATTGGGATAAATTATTGATTGGGTTTCATTCATCAGTGAGAGACACAGGAGCTGTGCAGCTCATCTGTCTTTATGCAGGGTGGGTAATCTGAGAGGGAGCTAGGAGCCATGGCTGGCCAGCTGGCATGTGCTTCTTTGCCCCTGCTGCAAGACTGTTTGTCTGTCTGTCCTGACAGAGGTGTACCTCTTACTTTATGTGATTGGAGTCTCCTGACAGCTGAGTTTCTGACTTCTTGGGGGCCCTAGTGCAGGGCAGGGGGTGGGGATGCTGGTGTGAAATAGCCCTTGTGCACTCAGTGGTACTTTGTTCCTGTTCCTGCCCCAGGCTCCTGCAGCACGAGAATGAGGAGCTTCGTCGACGACTGACATATGTGACTAACAAAATGGAGGCAATGGAGAGGGAACTGGAGTCAGGTCAGGACTACCTGGAGATGGAACTGGGCCAGAACCGTGAGGAGCTGGAGAAGTTCAAGGACAAATTCCGTAGGTACGAAAAAGAAAACAAGCAGGATAGAGTTAGAGAGATCACTCACACCAAGGACTCCCTCAGCTGCCATGAGCAGCCTGTGCCTCATTGTGCAAATCAAAGGTGTGCTGCATTCTTGAAAAGGTGCACCTCCAGACTCCAGGGAACATAAAGGCTCTGCAACCATTATTTCTTCCTGGATACAGTGGAGGAGTGCTGCCAGCATGAAGGGCTGGTGACAGGGAATTCCTCATCTTTTGCATGTAAACGTKCAAAAACAGCCATTTGTGGCTGCAAGAAAATACATCATTGCTTTACCTGAAAAATGCCTCAGTTAAAAATCAGTGCCAATCTCTGGTCATATGCTTAGGCATGACATAGTTCAGAGGAGTCCTCCAAAGTCATCTACATCCCCTCCTGCAGGATCCTTTCATGCAKCCAGCCTCATCTTGCCTCCAGTAACTTGGGGTCTGAAAGCCATTATGTGTCAGAGGCAAGGCATAATTCATATGCCTGGTTGTTTTAGTAGCAGTCTTTCTGGAATTCTGGAGCTGGTGGTTTTCTTGGTACCTAAGAAGATGACTTAAATAGGTGCCCGAGATCCATTCCCAAGCATACAATCTTGTTTCTGTAGGTTGCAGAACAGCTACACTGCTTCTCAAAGAACCAACCAAGATCTGGAGGAGAAGCTGCATGCCCTGGTGAGTGCCCTATAAAGTCACTACAGAGATGAGGTGCAAGAGACCGGTGTGAGGAGCAGATGGGGGAAGGGACCCTGTGTTTACCCAGCAGATGTGGCAGTGGGTGAGGGGTGAGATTCTGGCCATGACCATCTACTCCCCATTCTGGCTGGTGTCGTGAACAGTTTTCTTGGTTTATTGAGCCCGTACTTGGTTGTGCATGAGAGCTTTGGTTCCTCACAACATAATTGCATGGTATCCGTCATGTTGCTTCAGTCCCTCTCAAAATGCCAGGGATGTGTCAGCCAGTCTTGGGGTGGTGATCCCGGGAGGACAAGGGCAGTCAGAGCAGAGCCAATGTGCGTGTATGTCTGTTGTGTGCATTCATAACACTCATGGCTGTTTCTTTTCTCTCCCTTCCCCTCTCTTTCTCTTTCTCCTCCCCATGCTGCCGCTGGCACACTCTGGGTGCACTCACCTCTCAGGCCTCTCTCAGCCAAAGCTGGATTTTTGCAGTTGCGTCTTTTCGTTTGTGTGTTTTTCCTTTTTCCTCTTTACGTGTCTCAGCCTGTTGGTTTCATTGTCAGTCCCACATACACCATCCCAGATGGAGGGGCCCCAGCCCTCGTCCAGCCAAGGGCTCACCTGGTATCCAGCAGCTGCCTGCAGATACAGCAGGTCCTAGCTTGCAGGGCTCCATCTTAGGAGTGTTTGCCTCTGAGCCAGCTGGAGCATGGCGTGTTGGGAAGTGGTGCCCATAAGCTGCGGCACTGCACAAGATGTGGATGGCTGTGAGCCTCATTTGCTCCCTTTCCTTCCCCTTCTGGGCTGTGAGCAGGCAAGTCAAAYAGCTGAGGTGCTGGTTGCCTCTGTGTAGCCCAGGATGAGATTTCTTTGGTTCTAGAACTTGAATTTCTTAATATTTGTTACCAATTATTCATTGTACTGCCTGAAGAGACTGCATATTGGAGAAGTACTGGCTCCCCTATCCCCTTGCCTGTCACTGTGCTGTACCTGTGACRCATAGCTGGCCCTGGTGGTCACAGCCTCACAACACCCTTGGGCAGTCTGGCAGAACTTCTTGAGACAGCCATAGTTTGGTTGTTCTGAGCTGTTGTCCCTCTTTGCTGCTACATGTGGGTGACTATCAGCCCTGTACCTGAATTGTTAGGGAGTCTAAMGAGACAAGGTTGCCTGCTTTAGGGAGGACATTAGCTGAACTTCAAATGAAGCTACAGGTCCTTTTACTTACTAGAGCAAGGCTTAAACTCTTTCAAGATGTTGCCTTCCCCGTTTGTCTATTCAGCATTGACTGCTGGATCTTTTCAGGCAGTATTCTTGTTCTGTTTCCCCAGGAAAGAGGGCTAGGTATCACAGGTTCAGAGGTCTTTGCCAGTTACCAGTGGCAGGTTGGGGTTGATCGCACAAAACCATTAGCTTTTTACTAGGCACCATGGGAATGAGGGGCACAGAGGAAACATGCTGGTGCTGCAAGGACAGATACTGCATTAAGGAGGTTCAAACTCATCCTATTGTCTCTGTAGCTAGCAGAGTGGCTGGTTCCATTTGACCTTTGGAATCACTTTCCTTTGAAGAGGGTTGTTTCCCTTGTCTGTCTGTCTGGAAGTTTTTTGTATCCCAGCTGAACATGTCATTGTGCTATGCTTGGGCTGAGGTGGGTGGTGAAGCCAAGTTCTTCTGCACTAAGGAGTTCTAAATCTRGTGTTCTTGAATCCCAGATTAAAAAGGCAGAAATGGACCGCAAGACATTGGACTGGGAAATTGTAGAGCTCACTAATAAATTGCTTGATGCCAAAACCACCATCAATAAGTTGGAGGAACTCAATGTAAGTGTTGGTCTTCAAATGGCTCTGAAAGTGTATGGGRTGTGGGCTTTTCCTTTTGTTCAAAGTCATTAGTGTAAAGTAGCACATAAATTGAACTTCAGKGTGTATGGAAGTGTGGGAGCTGTACATGATAGTAGGGACAGACAGATGGAAGATGGTCTGAGGGGTTGAAYAGGGAAGAACAGATCTTCAAGTTTGATGTGTTTGCTCTTTTGTGTTTAGGGTGTGACCTAAGTCTGGGCTGTGTACCTATGGAGGGGTCATTCACTCCAAAGCTGGGAGGGAGCTGATGCCTTTTCTACACCATTAATATAGAAGTTCCTGGATTTAGTGCTTGATGCTATTACTGCTCTCGACTCTCCACAGTCTGTCTGCATCATCAGACATGGCTGAGAGCTGTGGGATGGGAGAGAACATCTGGTGGGATTTTTGGGGATGATTAAAATCTCCAGAGGGAGAGGGGGTTGATACGCTGACAGAGGATATGCCGGCAACAAGGACTGGAGTTGGAAGACACACCTTGGATGAATTGTAAGGAAATACACAGAAGTGCGAGGAGGAGGGAATGGCAGTGTCCTCATAAGCAATTCATGAGATGCCTCCTCTGCCTTCTGTTCAAGCAGCATCTGGTTATGTGGTGCCTTTTTGGGTAAGAGTTTGGGCGAGTCTGACACTGTTATACACCTATGTCCTCTCTTGCAGGAACGCTATCGACAGGACTGTAACCTTGCAGTACAGCTGCTCAAGTGTAACAAGTCTCACTTCAGAAACCACAAGTTTGCTGATGTGAGTAGTAATCCTGCTGAGGTGGGGAAGAAGGGCTGATGGGCTTTGACTGCATTTTAATTTCTCCAGCTTTCTCTGCAGGGCTGCTGGCCTCTCATCCTTCAGCCTCAGAGGTGGGGGGAGGCTCCTGTTCCCACTCCCACTGAGAAGGCATCACAAAGCTTCTGCCAGCTCTTCTTTCATGACAGCTCCATTTCACAGTTCAGCCAGGAGCTGTTATAAAAAGCACAATAACCTTGAACTTGATAGCCTGCTGGGTGCATGCTGGTAGCTGGCAGGAGGACAGACCTCTCTCTTACTCTGCTCCATTCTTTTCCCTCCTCACCTGGTCACATACATGTAAGGGCCATGCTGCATCATAAAACGTCAAGGAGCAGTAGTCTGACCTGACATCACTTACCACTCTGAGGAGAAATGTGTGAAGGCAACATTCACACATTCAGGGTGTTTTCTAGGCCTTCTGAACAGGAGAAGCTGGTACCCCTTGTAGGCAGGAATGAGCATGGGGAGAGTACAGCTCATCCTGCTCTCAGGATGGGAGAGTTCAGCTCATCCTGCTCTCAGGATGAGCGAACATAAGGTTTACGTCTTTCACATTAGTAGCATCAGTTCTTTGGTTGAAAGTATCATCTAGGCCGTTACCCCAGCTCTCTCTTTGCTATACCTCTAGTCTCTGTTCCTTCTTGCACTCCTCTCAGCAAAACAGCATGCTTGTCTTTTTTAACTTAGCAGGTGACCACTATGTCACCCTCCCCCATTGTGTCTCAAATTAGCACTCTTGAGGTCAGTGTATCAGTTACTGCTGGGATAACCTTGACCTCTCTCCCAGCTGTCCCCCATCTCTGGAGCTTTGAATTCTGCCCCCCAGAGCACCATGTTCCACATGGCTGCCACCGGAGGGGGTTGGTGCCGAGCAGTTGTGCAGACAGCCTGCCTCACAGCCAGCTGTTGTTATGCAGTGCACCCTGCAGGCCCAGATGTGGGTGCAGTTTCCTTCTGTGATGGGACGGACCTTGCTGTGCCACTGAGTGGCTTGGGGACCAGTGCTCTCCATGCTGCACATGCCTCAAGTGACCAAGGTGAGGGCATCTTGCCAGGGTGATGGGGAGAGCAGTAGTGTCCATTTGCAGGACAAGGGGTAGTGCTTACACCCTGGTGAGACCCCAGTCCAACAACTTTGATAATAAGCCCCACGTTTATCTCTCTGAAATGGAGAGAGTGAGGAAGCAGGGTGACACGGTGGAGCTGGTAAGAACATGGGAAGGCATCGATCCTGGTCTGCGGGCAGGCTGCCAAGGCAGCATGGATGCAATTACGCATTCAGGGAGCATTGTGCATCTCAGCACTGGGGGCTGTAGAGTCACTTCAGTGCAGCCACCAGCTGATTTTCCACAGATCAATAGACCCCTTCCTAGCATGCGCTGGCTGGGCCTTTTCTCTGTGCTCACAGGCATGTGGGACTGAGCCCATGTGCTGTCTTTACCTGTTCACTTTGCCAAGCTCTGGCCTGTGAACCGTAGCCTTGAAGCTTGACGGCTAGAGAGCCTTGTTAGTTACTCACGGGGCAGGTTTGCTTTGAAAAAGGATACTTTTCTGAATGCAAGGTAGGTGAATGTTAGGGTCAAGATAATGGGTACAGAATATACATGTGGTATTGCTTGGAAATTGCAGACTATGTGGAACTAAATGGCTTGCATGGCAGCCCCCTTCTAATGTCCTTTTCCTTCTCCCTAGCTTCCCTATGAGCTGCAGGACATGGTCAATAAGCATTTGCACAGTACCCCAGAGTCTGCAGGCCCTGGCCAAGAAGCAGCCCACACATTGGCTCCGTCTGATGTTGTGCCCACCTCAGTCATCGCCAGAGTCTTGGAGAAACCAGAATCTCTGGTTCTGAATTCAGCCAAGTCTAGCAGTGGCAGCTGTCCCATGGCTGAGGATGTCTTTGTGCATGTGGACATGAGCGGAGCCCTTCCTGATGCCTGCAACAGCACAGGGCAGGTGGGGAAAGAGGGCGGAGATGCAGGGAGACAGCAGAATGGTGGCTGCAAGCCGCAGAGTAGTGTGGAAAGCGTGCCTGAGGAGGTGCCTGCCTTTGAGAAGCTAAGCCCATATCCTACTCCCTCACCTCCCCATCCTATGTACCCAGGGCGCAAAGTGATTGAGTTYTCTGAGGACAAGGTAAGGATCCCAAAGAACAGTCCCCTGCCCAACTGTACGTATGCTACGCGCCAGGCCATCTCTCTCAGCCTGGTACAGAGCGAAGATGAGAGCTGTGACAGGCACCGGACACTCCCCAGCAGCCCTGCTTCYGAAGGGCGCCGTTCAGCCTCCAGCTGTTCCTGTCAGCAGTCCCCCAAAGCAGCCAGGGCTCACGGCTCTTCCCAGAGCAGCCCGTTCAGCAGCCCTCCCCAAATCCCGAGCGCCTTTGCCAGCTCTGCCAGCTCCGAGGAGGACCTGCTGGCCAACTGGCAGCGTATGTTTGTGGATAAGGCACCCCCCACCTCAGAGCGAGTGCTGATGAACCGCACGGCATTCAGCCGTGACACAGCCCCTGAGCTTCAGAAGAGGTTCAGCCGGTCCATGCAGGAGCTGGGTAGGGCAGCCTTGGCTTACTCAGATGGTGAGGAGTCTGCGCAGAGCTGCAGCTGGACCGTGAGCCGGGACTCGAGCGTGGACACGGACAGCACCGAGTCCAGAACTCGCAGGAGCCATTTCTCCTCAGACTATGGTACAGATTTCTCCCAGGATGAAGCCCAGAAGTTGTTGCACGAAAGCGGTGGAGGCACTGCTGAACCTGAAAGCCCCTCACCAGAGAAGCACAAGGACTATGTGGACCTTGGCTTGCCTGAGAGCCCAGCTGAGGAGAGAGAAGTGCTGCTCCAGGGAAACAAGGAGAGCAGCCAAGGAGGTGCCCAAGAGGAAAGTGGAGAAGGCAGGGTCAAGCCTCCTTTCAGTCGGCCGCACCGCAGCCCCAAGAGGATGGGGGTGCACCACTTACATCGCAAGGACAGTCTGACACAGGCCCAGGAGCAGGGCAACCTTCTCAGCTGAGGCAGAGCAAGAAGCAGCCACACACTGCGAAGCTGTGGGATGCCTCCATCAGTCCACCTGAGGGAGAAGCCTCCCTTACTACCCTCATCCCAGGGGGCTCTGCTCTGAGATTTTATGTTTATTCTCGTCTTTTGCTACCTGGAAGAACTGGGGTCTCCCTTCCCTGGAACCTCAGACCCACAGTACTAGCACACAGTGTGCAGAAGCACACCCACTGCCCTGACACACACRCAGCTCTCTTCACAGCCTCACACTGGTGCCTGTACCAGAGATAGTTCTTGGTACCCCTCGTCCTGGTGCCTGTGCCTCTTTTTGCTCTCATCCCCCTTCCCACTCAGGTACCTGAGGCCCTGGGTGCTCTCGTGCTGTTTGCCCACAGCTGCTCTGCTCTCTTTTAACTTGTGCCAACAGGGCAGAGTGCCTGTGTGGTGGCGTCTGATTCCCTGGGAGCCCCAGGGGCTGTGAGTGGGGCACAAGGACTCTCCCAGCAGATGGCTGTGTGCCGTGGGGATGTGCTGGGGTTGCTGGTGTCTCATTTTCCTGTTGTGTTTTGTTTTCCCCAGCCGCCCACTGGGTGGTTTCCCAGAACCTCTGCCGGTTGCTGTTGCGTTTCTCCAGCGTTGGGCTCAGCAGCTGGTCCCCACTGAGGCAATGCACAGGTGCTGCCTGCTGAGATGGTTCAGGGAGGCAGTGCCTACTGGGCACTGGGGTTGGTGTTTGTGTGTCTCCTCCCTCACCTCTGCCCCTGCTATCTGTGCTGTTGTTTTGTTTGAACGGTGCTGATGCTTTGCTCTTGGGTGGGCTTCTTTCTTCTTTCCAAGCCTTTGGTTTTGGGGTGTATTGTTTTTCCTTTCCCCCACCTCGCATAAACAGACACAGCCGTTGGCAGCCGGTCTGATGCCTGCACTGAGGGTGTATTGAGGAGTCTTAGCTATCAGAGCTGCACTTCCCTCTGATCCTGGCCTCCAGCGTGCAGAAACCCCTCCAGACTCAAGAACAAGGTCTTGCCCTGGGGCGAGCAAGGCATGATGGATGCCACTGGGCTTTTTGGGCAGGGCTTGGCACAGGGCCAGCAGGGAATGCAAAGGCAGYATGCTGAGGAGCTGCTCCCTGCAGATGCACTACCTCATGGCTCAGCAGCAGCCCTTCACCAGGGTCTTCTTGCATGCCCCCTTCTTGTGGGGTGGCTCCAGGCTCTGGTGCCTCTCTGGGGCCCCCTCTTTCTGGGTAGGGCCCTCTGTGCRTTTTTCCTAGTGTAGTGTGATATTGTGTGACTTTCTTCTCAGTCTTGTGTGCTCAGTGTCTTGTTGGGGAGGGAGGGGAAGGGGAAAGGTCTGTAGATGTAGCTATTTTTTTGAAGGCTTACAAAGCCCAGGCCTCCTATTTTAATTTTGTCCTGTGCCCTTGTCTGTCTGGTGTTTCTTGGCTTCCATGGGGGTTTGGGACAGAGAACAGCCCAGTTCCCTTCACCATACCCCTTTCAAACCCTGCCCTCAGCCTGCTGTCTGGTTTTTGAGTTGAGTTTGTGTTGTCCTTCCACCCTACACCATGAGGGCTCTTCATTGGGAGRAGGAGAGCACCCTTCTCCCAGGAGGGAGCATCTGTTCACATGCATACATCAAGATTTGAAGCCAAGAGCTGCTTGGGGAYCCTGCTGCCCTCCCCAAACCCTTGTCTCTGTGAAGAGCTTGCAGCTGGGGCCAGTCACGGCTTCAGCTTGAGCCTGGAGGCTCCAGGGCCAGTGAAAGGGAGCTGCAAGCCTCTCTGGCAGCTGTGTAGGTTGCTTTATGTACCCTGGGCAGAGCTGCTGCCTACCCACTCACCTTGTTTCCCATTTAGAACAGTTGTGGAGCTGGATGCCACCCTCTGGTGGGGAGGTGGGACTCAGTATTTCACTGTAGTGTTTTGCTGTGCAGATGGGCTGGTGCTGAGAGCAGGAGCCTCTGAGCCTGCAGAGCGTTTATCTCCCCTGTCCCAGTCGGTAGTGGGGGTTCCTTTTGTTTGCTGCCATCAGCACTCCACTGCTGCATTTCTTTTGTTATTCTGCAGCATTGCCAAGGGTTTGCATCTGCAGCAGCTGCCAGATGCTGCCTCATGGATTTCACCTCTGGTTGGGTGCTCACTGAGTGAGCTGCCCTGGCTCTGAGGCTGCTGGTGGCCTGCAGTAKGGGAGGCATTGCCCCTCAGGGCTCACCCCCATCTCCCCTGAATCCTGGCACGCTGGTCAGTGGACAAAACYCTCTTGCTGAGGCAGCTGGTGCTGACCAGAGCCAGCCTCCCTCTGCTTTTGGTCAAGGTAGACTGAAAAGCAAAACAGTGAAGAAGTGGAGGGATGGCAAAGGAATGCTCGGTACCTCACCCGACACTTGTGCTTTGCAGCATTAGGCTGCTGGCAGTGGTTGAGGGGGAGTGGTGGCCTCAAGCAGCAGAGCCCTCTCTCTCCCTGTGGGCATGGTGTCCTCTGCACACCTGCCCACCTCCAGCAGTATTGGCTCTGGGGTCTTGAGCACATCCCACTTCCAATGTCCCAACTCCAGACTGTTAATCTGTAACTAATGTGTTTTTTTCTGAGATTTTCAAACTGATGTATATTTTAAGACCAGAAATAAACTATTTTAAAAGTAGATGGCAATGGCTGTAGTGTGCTTGATGCCAGTTAAGACCTGGAACAGAACAATCCTGGGCATGTGAGGGAGCAKAGCTACTCATGGTACTCCCAGGTTGGTTGAACTGTGTGTGCCACCCATTGTCTCTTCCAGGGAGAGCGATCCTGTGGCATGTTAAGTACCCTCAGTGTTATTCATAAAATTCTGCCTACTCCCATTTCACATTTTGCTGGCTGTCCTGGCTGATCTGTTTTGGCACACCCTCCATGTGTTGATCTAGTGTAGGAAGAGGTATAGCTAATCCTTTTAATAGTTGTTGGTTTTCTTGGAGCTCCAGMTCTTGGAGTCATCTGAGAGTATCAGTTCTCCTTCAGAAACTGAATGACATGGGACCATGTAACCCCTTGCTGGGGTTCCTGTGAGGTTTATAATTCTAGAGTATTTCATGTGAGGAGAGAGGATTTGGGTTGATTGGACTACCTCAGACAGGAAGCCCTCCAAACATGAGGCAGAGAGTTCCTGCAGCATGCTGATACAGATATTTGGAAGTGTTTCCTTTGCACGTTGAATGGTGCTGCAGAGGTCAGAGGGCTRTGATGACTTTTCCTCTGTCTCCCGAGTTACACTGCCTGTGCCTTTTTGGCCGAGCTGTCTGCAAAGCCTAACACTGGAAAGAGTGTCTTATTTCTTTGTCCCCGCAATTAATGATTTTATTCTTGTTCCCTTGAGTAGCAGCTGCTGCCACAATTTAATCTTCTAGCCTAATTTGAGCCTTGAAACACGATCTTCCTTGTCAGCAAGGGACGCTTAGCCAAGCAGTRCAACCCTCAGTGCTGGTGCGGGCTGAAGCCTCCACCAGAGCGTGCACGGCTGGTCCAAGCTTCTTGCCCAACCAGATTAGCCCAGCTCGCTTCCTCCTGGCCCAAGGGAGGGCTTGGGGACAGAAAATGGGGCTGTCACTGACCTGTCCCCAGGGCCGGAGTAGCGGAGCCTCAGGAGGCGCAAGAGCCCCTGAGGTAGCGGGCGGTTGGCGCCCCCTGCCGGCGCTCCGGAACCGCGGCTCCCGCCCCGGCCTGGACGGGCCCACAGCCCCTG
>NW_026623237.1:597390-603773 GCF_030028575.1 Malurus melanocephalus
TCTGAATAAATACAGCCGGTGCCCTGCGGGCGCAGCCGGGCGTGGGGGTGGCAAGGCGGCGTGAGCTACACATGCGGCGACGGGGACAATCACAAGCGGCCCACGAGGCGTGTGACRACACAGAGACGGGTGTAGAGATTCGCTCGGACCAGGCTCCTGCGCTCCAGAGAGCCGAGGGAGGCGTCAACAGGAGGTGAAATGTGTAAGAAGAGGGCTGGGGAGCCCGCCGGAGGCTGGGGCTGGCAGGTGCACGCTGCCCCGGCGTGGCAGGGCCCTTCTCGGCAGAAGCAGGCAGRGTAGCCCAGCTACATTTCTGTTTCTGCTAAGAGGCTGTCACCGAGACCTGACGTCATCAGGACCATCTGGGAGCTGGAATCTGTGTCGAGAGAGGGAGAAAAGCATGACCTGTTCAGGCTGCCAGAGACAGGGCGGTACTCCAGACTCAGAGGTGAGGGTGAGGAATTAAAGCACCGCAGGGTGGGAAGAGAACTGCTGAGAGAAATGTGAGATTAAGTAGGAGCTAGGCCTACTCTGGCCACGCAGCAGGGTGGAGCGGATATTTGGGGAGAGGGAGAGAGCAGAGATGGCAGCAAGAGGCCAGAGGAACCATCAGGTGTGAGTGCCCCCCATGTGCAGGTGATACTGGTTGTGCTGGCCCAGCCGTGCCCTTACCCAGCCCTGCACACCTTTAAGTGTGCACTCACCGAGTGTTCTTCAGCTAGAGAGACACTGTCCAGGTGGGACAGATTTCAGGCTGCAAGCTGGCCAACAACACATAGGGGGTGGTGTTGCCTTCCCAAGAGCAGGGAATGCCGCGGGCAATCAGCGATTTTATGGCAGCAGAGGCCTGGAAATACTGACTTTCTGCACTGCATGAATGGAGGGTTTGTGCAGCTCTCCCCTGCCTGCCTCGGGGAGGTGAGGGCAGCTTGCTGGCTCTGCCATGGCTCAGAGCACCAGCCAGGAACAGTGACTCTGCCCATAGCAAGTGAATCAACTGCAAGGAGGATGGGCCTGCATAGCAAGTAAGAAACTCAGCAGGGTACCAGTTTCCCATCCAGAAGCATTTTTACACAGAAAAAAAAAAATCTGTTTTCTCCTGATGGGAGGGAGAAGATATCTATTCACAGTCCCACAGATTCAAAACTACTGCAAGGGATCTCTATTTCAAGAATCAATTTCAGGAAACTAAATCCAAAACTTGGCCAAACTGTCAATGAATGATTTTTATGGGTTTAATAGAAGAGGATCCAGATGTTTTGAGGCTCAAGGATTGGTTGTGTTTGTCTTCTGGTTGTCGGATATGAGAACTGTTAGGGGTGAAGAGGTAAATAGAGGTAAAATAGAGGTAAAATAGAGGTAAAAAAAGCAAAGCCTCAAACCACCTGGATCACAAGGTAGGCATGACAATATATAGTGGCATATATGCAAACAACACAGAACAGGCTACTGCTGTCTCTGTAATACACCTTTTTTCCATTACAAGCAACAGCCAGACTGTGGCACCTGGCTAACYCTTCACATGTTTGGGACATAGAGACAGGAATAGCTGATGCTGTGCGGATTGCAGAGAGGTTCTGGAAACAGTGAGGAATGACACAAGTTTTGGCTAGGATATCTGGCAGAGGCTCCCAAGATCTTTAATATTCCTGTCCTTGAGTTTTAAGACTTTCAGATTTTGTTCCTGCAGCATCAGGAAAAATGCCTCAGAGGTTCCGTTTCCACTCTTTGCAGCAGCCGCATCGTCCTTGGAAACTGCCTTTCCAAGAGCAGCTCAGCCCAGTGCTATTTAACATGAAGGTCACAGCTGGAGGTGTATGTATTCCATGGAGGTGTATGTATTCCATGGGGGTGTATGTATTTCATGGGGATGTATGTATTCCATGGAGGTGTATGTATTCCATGGAGGTGTATGTATTCCATGGGGGTGTATGTATTTCATGGAGATGTATGTATTCCATTGGGGTTGTATGTATTCCGTGGGAGTGTATGTATTCCATGGGGATGTATGTATTCCATGGGGATGTATGTATTCCATGGGGGTGTATGATTCCAGTTCATGGGGAGAAGGGACAGACCCTATTCACCAACCCCACTGCAAGAGGTCAGTGGCACTGGAAACACCCCAGACATCCAAGTTCCAGCCTGTCAGCTCCTGCCCCCTAGCCCAGTTCCCAGAGCTCTTACTGTTCTGGCAGATCCAGGGGTTCTTCTCCCTGGCTGTGACTTCGTGAGCCTCCGTCTCCTCCTCTTCCTCACCCTCGGAGAGAAGATCAGARATCTGCTGCTGCAGCTCAGGACTAATGTTGTTCTCTGCCAGGATGAGTGTCCGTAGGGCTGTGGGGTAATTCTCTACCATGTCCAGCAAGGTCTGAGGGGAGAGCGGATAAAGAGGCTGACAGCAGCACAAAGAGCTGCTAGGCTGAGCAGAAGGAGTATCAACTCCAGCCCTTCTCTCCCTACTTCTACCTTCCCTTGGCCTTGATCAGCCTTCATCATGAGAGACTGAGGACTTCCCATCTTTCTGTGGGAAGGGCTGAGCTTGGATTTCCTGGCTCTATCTAAAGGAGAAAAGACTGCTCTACACCCTGTTGCTGTCACATTTCCAGGCTCATTTCCTCTTACCACTGGAAACTGGAGCTCTGAGRGGAGAACCTGTGCTACTGAGACTTGGCCTGTACTTGCCCACAGAGCTTTAGTTCTCATCCTCAGCCAAAAATCCCAACCCCTTACCTCTTCCAAGAAAACAGCTGGAGAAAAGCAAGAAACCTCCCAGGTGCAGGGAAGAAAGGGAGTCCAAAGTGTGGTTGGAGGCAGGTGTGGGTCCTAGGGCCTCTGTAGACATCCCAGACCTGTGCCCCTGAGATGTCAGTGATGCTGTGGAGAAACTGTAGGCTCCCCCATACCTGAGCTGACTGGTTGGTAAGTCCTGTTCCCTCCAAGTCCAGCACTTCAAGGGTTCGACTGGAGGCCACAGCAACTGCGAGCATCCCGGCTACCTGGTCACCTGGAGGAGGAGAAAACCAGGGCTGTCAGCAGTGCCTGCCTTCCCTCATGTAATGCCACATGCCCTCATGTGCCTGGGACTGTCATGGGAACATCCTCTGAGTATTTCTGCCATCAGACAACCTTCCAAATTTGTCATCTCGTGATGCAAGAAAGCTGTTAACTGAGAAAAGAGACAAGGAAAGGTGAACCATTTTGTGATATGGGAGTAGTCACTGTGGGAACATGAAGGAACACAGTGAAATTGGTTTTATTCCCCAAGGAACCATATCTTTCCGAATATTCTTCCTACTCAAGGAGGCTAGGGCCTTTAATAGTCCCTGTAAGGCATCCCAGACACAGAATAGGAGCTAAATACTTCATTCTAGGTAAGGGCTGGAGCCAGACAGGACTCTACACCAGCTGATGGACTGCCTGCCTGGAAAAGAAGTATACTTTAAGGGGGGATGCAGCAGGACAAGGAGCATTAAAGACTGATGTTGSTGAAGAGATGAGATTCCAGCATATTCTGACATTCTCTGTCGAGTGCCAAGATGCCACAACTCTGACACCTTCTCTTGGAACAAAACCCAGACTGCTGTCAAGTAACACTCTGGGGCTTTTCCTGTCCAAGAGGAGGTACCTGGTCAGAGAGAGGGGCTGGGGGAGGCTCTGCTTGCAGACAGGTTGAGAAGGGGAGTGTCATCCTGATGCTGAGGGAGGCATGGCCCGATCTCCTCCTCACCACCTTGCAGCAGAGCGGGAGAGAGTTTGTTTCTATGGCAACGAGTGCCAGGCTCTCCTCCTCCTCCTCCCTGCTCCTCCGGGAAGACGAAGGGGGGAGCGCGGGGACATACTGCATCTGCCAAGCCAGCTTCAGCACCCAGAGCTTCGGGAACAAGGCAGACATGGAGGGTCAAATGTGACGACAAAGGCGGTGGAGTGGGCAAGGCACAGCCTCCTTTCTGCGTCTCCCGGCAGGGCACGCGGCCACCTCACACAAGCAGAGCAGTAAGGGTGGCTTCCCCTACAGCTGAAGGTGCCCAGCAGGTGGAACTTGCTGCCGGGAATCAGAGGGCACCTATGCAAGGAACTGCCCCATCCTACTGTTGATTCTCTACTGCCTTTCCAGAACTTCATCCCTGGCCACCCACTGGTGCGAATCGCACAAACGCTGAGAGGCAGAAATGAAGCATCCCCTGCTCCTCCTCCCAGGCCCCCAGCTTACCTAGGGGGTTGTAGTCCAGGTTCAGCACGCGGAGCTGTGAGCTGTGAGCCACTGCAATGGCTAGGCGTCCCCAGCCTTTGCTYGTGATGCCCGGGTTGGCGCTCAGTGTTAGCTCTTTGAGGCCTGGAGAAGGGAGAGAAGCCAAAGCAGAGCCTTGAGGTCCCCAAAGTGGTCACAGGAGAACTAGTTCAGYTCGCCAGAACAGCTCTGGATTGTGTCTCCTGTGCTCTGTCAGGCTTAAGGGCTTGGTTTGCTCTGACAACTGTCATCACATATTTCAGTGATCGGTGAGATATTTTCAGTGATCGGTGAGGTCTTCAGCTGTGGCCCTTCCTTTATCCTTGCTGCAACTGCCCCATTTATCTACTCTCCCAACCTGTGTCCTGCTCACCCTAAATAGCAAACACAATGGAAACAGCTAAGGGGTGTTTGAGACAACTGGCTGGGCAAAGAASGTGGCATGAGGTGATAGGCTGGAGAACAGATAACAGGGACAGCGGGCTCTGAATCCTGCACCTGAAAGGGGTGCCCAGCAGAGATAACAGCATCAGTGGCATTGTGAGCACACAGAGGAGGAGATGCTGGGAAAAGGTGAAAAGCACTTTAAGAGTCGGAAGAAATAAGTGGTATTACCTTAGCACATGCCAGCCCACAGCTTGACYGGGTCACTGGCCTCACACCACCAAAGATCATTCCCTAAGACCTGAATCTTGGCATTAAGACTGTGCACGCAATTACACGCTCACGGAGTGCACCCACAAGCAGGGACAATTCCCAGGCACTAATAATAAAGCCAAGTGCTGAGGTAGGGATGCACAATATATTTATCTATGGTGATTATCAACACATAAATGCAAAATAATAAATTCAAAGTCCAAGCTGTCCCCTTCTCCAGTTTGAAATGCTACTGACATGAACCAGAAGCAACCTGTTAGTCTCTGAGCTCAAAAYTGCCAGCGGGACAGATCAGTAGCAGAAAGCCCAAACCTGCCCAAGGGAACCACTCCTCTATTACTTAGCTTTTCTGCTTCTCTTATATCGGGGAAAAGAAATTYCTTAGCCCTGGCAAACCATAGAGCCTGCCTCCTCCAGGGCTGATATTTACTGCTGCATGCATCTGCTCTATGTGAAAGCTCCACCGGTCACTGAGCAGCCCACAGCCCCTGGTGCTTACCAGACTTGGCCCCATCAGGCGGCAGGAGCCCACAGATAAGGTTGATGCCTTCATCCCCCAGCATGCAGTCTCCTAGATCCAGAGCCACCAGCGAGGGGTGGATGGAGAGAGCAGGATTGAGGAGGGCCAAGCCTGCATCTGTCAGGGGACTCCCATGGAGGCTGTGCAGGTAAAAGGGAAAATTACTACGAGCCTTCTTCCTGGGGGGCTAACTAACCCGACAGGGAGAAAAAAGAAATTAGGTGCATGACAAATRCTAATCCCACGTGGGCAAAAAGCTCTGGAAAGCCTCTGTTGCAAGTGTTGGCTGGCAGCTATAGTGGCCCTCCTCTCCCGGCCGGGACAAGGGGTGCAGGGGATGCCGGYGTGGAAGGGCAGCCCCACCASCAGGGCAGCCAGGCTGGGGAGCGGGACCGAGGCAGGGCCGTGCCCAGCCGGCGAGGGCAGAGGTGGCTCCCTCCCAGCCAGGTGATGGGCAGGGGCTTATCCTCCACAGCGTCAAGGGCATTTTCACTCCGACAAGACTCAAATTCAGGGATTAGCCCCGAGCTGCAAGTCTCCCGAAAGAGCCGTCCCCGCCCGAGAGGGGGCCGGGATCCCCGGGCAGCCCCCGCCCCGCTGTACTCACAAGAGGGACTGGACGGAGCGATTTGTCTTCAGGGCCTCGGCCAGCTGCTTGACGCGATTGATGTTGGAGACGATGCCCAGGTTGAGGTTGAGCTGGGCGAGGGAGCGGGACTCGGCCACCCCGCGGCAGACGTGCCCGAAGTCCCGCTCGGAGAGCTGGCAGCCCCGCAGAGACAGCAGCCGCACCGAGTTCTCCCGCAGGCTCTCGCAGATGTCCCGAATCTCCGCCCCCGACAGCGTCTCCCCGGAGATCTGGATGGACCCCGGCAGCATCTTCCCCCGGCTCGAAGCGCCGCCGATCCCGGGGCCGCTCCGCCCGGGCGCCGCGGGGGAACCGCGCTGCGCGCTGCGGGCCGGGGCGGGCGCCGC
>NW_026623237.1:603913-614049 GCF_030028575.1 Malurus melanocephalus
CTCCGCCCGAGGGGGCGGCGGGACCCAGGGCAGCCATCGGCGGGGGCTGAACCGCACCGGGGCGCGGAGTCGCGCCGCCCCGCAGCGCCGGGCGGGGGCCGRGAAGCTCCGCGGGTTCCCGCGCCGCTCCGCCCGCACCTGCCGGGCCGCCCCGCCTTCCCCCGGCCGCCGCTCCGAGCCCTCCTCCGCGCCCGGCCAGCGCCTCCCCGCGGAACGSTGCAGGAGTGGAGGGGGGCCTGGCCTCCCTCATCCCACCCCGGCATCCCGCCCGGCATCTTGGGCCCCGACGCCCCTCACAGCCCGCGAGGGAWGACGGCAGCGCCCGCTGGCACCTGCCCGCTGCCCTGAGGAGATGGCGGGGCCAGRGTCGGCGGGGCTGGGTCCCCGGCACTGGGGGTGCAGGAGGGGAGGGAGGAAGGGTGGGAGAAGCAGCTGGGAAGGGCTCTCCATGCCACCTGGGAAGGGCCCAAAGCCATTGGGGCGTGGCGCACTCTGGGTGCTTGGTCCGGAGAAACGCGGTGTTCCACGGCTTCGGTGGTGKTTAATGCTTAAACCTCATAAACCTAAAACCTGGACCCATGACTTAATGGCGTGCTGGGCCCGAGCTGCTCCTCATGGCCCAGAGCTTGCAAGAGCCGGCGCTCTGAGGCAGCTGGTGAAAGCTGGAGGGTTGGGGAAGGACTACAGCCTTCCTTATCCCTGAGCACGCAGCCTGTGCCCTCAGCCTGACCTGAGGTGTGCGGGGCACATCCCACCTCCTGCTAATTCACAGGTATGGATCAGAGAGATTTGTTCCCTCTCTCCCTGTTGAGTAATCCTGTACTTGGAGAGAAATAGGAAGCAGGGCCCCTGCGTTTTCAACTTCACTGAGCTGAAAAAGGAAGCCAGTGATGTGGAAATTAGGTTAAACCGCCTAAGTAGGCAGCTTTCTGCACGTAACTAATCTGGCTGCTGCATATAGCAGTGCTCAAGTGAATTCCAGCTCAGTGGGTAACACTGGGACAAATCCAGGTTCCTCTGCTTAGTTTGCAGGCAAGTGCCTGGGAGAAGGGATGCAAAGTGAAGAGAAAAATAGGGTGTGGAGGGGAATATGAAGCAGTTCTCCTCCATTGAAAGGGAGGAGCAGATCACCTCAGCTGAGGATGCAGGTTAGGTCCTGAATGAGACAAGGGGAGCAGCAGCTTTTAGACTTTGGCTGCAGCATCCAACTCCCAGTTTGGGTATCACCATGTCTACACCTCCCTCTTTCTTTCCCTGTTGAACAGAGATGCGTGACCTTGATTCTGTTCCTGCAAGATGCACCAAGAACAGATGACTGGCCTGGCAACTMATCTATGCTGGGTTATGAGCAGCAGCTGCAAGCATCCAGCTGTGGTACAGCTGTGGTACTGTGGCTTTCAGAAAAGGAGCAGCTCATCTCCAAGGTTACATTGAAAGACCAAGGTGAGAATGGGATCCTGTGTATTGCAGGGTGGTGAGGGACAAAGGCTGGATTTCAGAGTGGTGAACAGGGGTGGCCAGGAAAATCCCATCTGCTGCTACTGCATACAGGTCAACTAGAAGGCTACGCTGAGACTCACCTCTCAATTACCTCCAGGCACTAGTCAACCCATGCTTTTTTAAACAGACTATTATTAGAGAAGTGCTTGGAGCAGAGCCCCTGGGACATGTCCCACTTCCATTGACAGCAGCAATGTCCCGAAACATTGATGAAGATGCCCCAGTGCATCTTCACTGCCTGTTGTCAGGAGCAAGAGCACATTGAGAAGACAAGTGTCCTACCTACTTAATGCTCAATTAATCGAAAAAAAGTGGCACAGGAGCTAATGGTTCAAAGCTTTAGCTCACCAAACCTAATGCAGGGGACTTTGGCAATGTTATTTTGTGCAGAACTAGGTATTTCTTCCTTGCCATGTGCCATCACCCAGCAGGTATGAGGAAGGTCATTTATGTTTACCTGCTGGGGACAGAAAGAATGACATCATTAAGAGTTAACACATAAACAAACAGTGGATGAATAGCAACTAGAATGAGTAGACCCAGGAAGGAAAACAAATGGGAGAAGAACAACCTAAATGTAACCCAAAATCACAACTGAGGTGACCATTAGTGCAAGGATGGACTGTAAGAAGAGTTGGACTCCCAGGTACTGCATAGAAGCGGAGGTCATAGATGCTTTTAATATACATTTTTAGCTTTAATATACAGCTTCCTCTTTCTAATCTGACAGCTTTTTATTAATGTTCATTCCATGTTTATTAAAGAGGGGCTTACAGAGCTACCTTTAYTCAAAAGGGGGAAGTGATGAAGGGGTTATTTCAGATTTGCTGCAAGGGAGAAAAGAGAAAATTATCTGAGATATGCTGCAAGAGCTGTGTCAGGAAACAAAGGCAGAGATAGTGTTGCACGATAGGGTTGTAAGGCTTGTTCTGATAACTAGAGGACTTGAGTAAGCATTGAGATGCCCTCCCACAAGGACTTTAATAAGCCTGCGTGCTCAGCATGCTCCCTGGAACTGCAGCATGCATGCATTTCCCTGAAAAAACGTGTCCTTCTCTGTCAGTGAAAGGCAATGCTGAAGCTCTCAGCTGAGTACTGAATTTCTGGCAGTACAGAACAGTTCAGCTTCCAGCTGCTGCTGCACAGAGAATTAATCAGGGCTGAAGAACTGGAGCAGAGCAAGCCCCACAGGTTCCAAGATGGTGGTTRGTTGTCACCCTGATCATGTCAACAGCTGACAACACACAAGCTGCTCAGGGGAAGCAAGAGGAATTTGCTTACTGCTCTTCTCTGTGCTTTGAGTGAAAACACAGGGCACAGCTTCACCCCTCTGGTTCAGCCAAGTGGCTCAATGCAGGARGGAGCACAGCTGTTCTCCAACTGTAGAAATCAGTCCTGATTCAAGTTTGGTGCAGAGCAATTTTTTCTTCTCAGCTGAACTTACTCCAGTGATAATTGTTTCTTTTTTCCTTCCCCCCTGCCTGCCCTAATTCCACAGTTTGCAACAAGAGAAACAGATCCATTCTTGGCTGCCAGAGTAACAACCGTGAATTAGAAACCAACCTCCTTTGGAAATATAAAGAGGGAAATACCAGAAGCAGCATTACAAATTAACACTTCCATTTTGTCAAATTTCAAAGCAATAGAAATTCTAGGAGGTTAAAGTGGTTCAATTGGAGACTAGTAGCCCAAATAAGTAAATAATTCCCCCAAGTAACTTGCTCTGAGTGCTGTTCTTCAGCCAAAATGTTTCCCAAGGGGGCGGGTCAGGACGGGAGAAGAGAGTGAGGGAACCTGTCTGGTATACAGGATTGTTACCAGACAAGCTTTTTGCCCTTCAAAGGGGAAAAATTATGAATGTGGGAATTAGGAAATAGTGGAAAGTAGGTCTGTGAGTGAAAATGCTCAAGTCTTTTTTTCAACTGAAGCAGACGACCAGCCCGATTACAGTAGCTGGCACCATCTTCCTCTTTCACTGCACAATGGCACCAGTCTGAATGCCACTACAGCTGCATCCTTTCCCATTGATAAAAACAAGCRACAAAAGAGTGTAGTTCCAACATACTGTCTGCCTTGTGCACTTGTGGGTACACCAAGAAAGAGCAACATCCTGCGTTTTACTCTGCGTGGGCTTAAGGATGAACTTCTCTGAGGGGTGCCTCCTCTCCCCCAGACATCCAGAACTACAGGGAGAGAAAAGATGAAAGCCAGTTACCAGCAAACAGCTTCCACTCACAGACTAGTAAACCACTACAGCAGACCACTACAGAGCAGAGGGAAGGCTGAACTACTCAGCTGTGAGTTACTGCAGTGCACATAAGCCTAGACTGGGCTGCTCTGCTTACCCATCCTTACTGGAGCTTTCCTGTATCAAAACAYTGGAGATTATATGCCAACTCTATTTCCATTGCACACTCATCTATTTCTCCCTTTGTTAAATGGAAACACCAGAGAAAAGTTTGCCAGAGATCCTCAAGTCCTTTCAAAAAAAGGCCTAGACTCAGCTTGAAAAGCCAGGCAATACACACAGAMTGGGTGTCTGGGGAACAGGATACCACCCCTGCCCAGAGGTGACAGTCCTGTGGCTGGGAGACATGAGGGCAAGCAGCACAAGGGTGGCTGAACCGGCCTCCTAATAGAAATATCCACTGAAGATCATGCACAAATATGCTGCCTCTGCAAGTCCCACTGAGCAGCAKGGGCAGAAGGGTGGCAGGAACAAAAGGTACTGTGAAAGCATGGGGACAGATACATTTCTGACATACACAGGAAAAGGGATGGTGATGTGAGTTAGCATCCTGGACCAAGTGAAGAGAGAGGGATCAATCTGAAACACAAGACAGAGCATGTGGTTAAAAATTGTGCTGTTCCTGAAAATTGTCAGAGAAAGTGAAGTTCCTTTGCCTTCTGAACTACTGTGCCTTTGAAAAAAGTGCCCAGAACAGGCCATATATCACAGAACATTTGAAGGATAGCAGAAAATTGCAAAGAATCCTGCTTCGAGTCTAGGACAGGACAGATAAAAGTGCAAGACCCAATACCACGCTCCCATTAGACAAGCAGGTTCAAGCATAAGACATCACTCAGCACCAACATCAATTTAATTCTTCCCTCCTCAGGACAGGAACAGGGCAGATACTCCTGGAGTTACATCAGCAAGCGGAAAGAAGGCTAAGGGACAAACTGCGCTGGGAAATCCCAGCTAAACATGCAGGCAACAGAACCACTCTACTCAAGACAGCCCAGACCTGGATGGGGGAAGAGTGTAGTTCTTCTGAGTTACTGAGGTGCAACTCACCTCAGCTGAGTCCACTCAGCTGCCCAAAACTGTAACCCAAAGAACAGGTCCAGGAAAACAAAGCAAATCATCTTCTTGCTGTTCTGTCCTGTTCCTAAGAGGCAGCAGTTTACTGTGGCCCTATGCACCCCAAAAGTAGTGAAGGAAGCAAGTCCAAGTCCGTAAAACTACAGGGTCAATGCAATGGCTTTGGCTGTTGTGTTCAATACAGCATTGGAAACAACTGGAATGTCTCGGGCAACTCTCTGAAAGGGTGGCATATTGGCTGCTTCCCATGTATCCAGGATACCTGCAGGAACAGAAAAAAGGGGAGAGAAGCAAGAGTTAGTTCAGATGACAGCAGACTGCACATTGCTTCTTGCTTKTCTCTCTGGCCAGGTAGTGGTGATAGGGTGATAGGGTCCAGAACAGGTGAAGCACTTGCAGGCAATGGGAGGAGACATCTAGCCCCAAAGACTGGAATAGGAGTAAACACTTCCATCCAGAGACCACAGGGCACACATCAGAGCTTGTGCTTGTGGCAGGAAAACTGCACATTCCCAAGAGGAACACAGATCCTTTTGCTTTGAAGGTGTAAGATCCAGTCTCCTGCCGTTTGACCTGAATGCAGGTACTGCCAGGAATGGTGCTCTCATGATGGAAATGGATAAAATCCTGCTCCTTTTTCATCCTAGCACAGATCTTGCTCTTGGACCAAGATTCTCTGCTTTTATCCTGAGATACACTTGCAGATTAACATCAGGAGCTGCAGCTAGGCTGCAATGTGCAATTTTTATCACTGCAATCCAAACAGGTCATGCTTGGCAAGAAATCCACCAATACAAATGTCCTCAAGTCCCTGTCAATTACCATCTAATATAATAATTAGCTTACTGGGTAATCAGTTTTGGAGTGCCTTGAAGAAAATTGCTTGGAGTATATTTTATTCCGTTTCATCTGCCAAAAAGCTGCAGATCAGAACCTTCGCCAATAGAACAGATTCAGGAAAGAACAAATTTATACCTAAAAGGACTTGTAATGCTATGTATAACCCCTAATTATGCAGATTTATCAGAAAAATCACAAACAGGTCTGTCTGCCTAAACTCATATAGAGACTTGCAGAATTGCATATTTWGGGATCTGGAAATTCTCTAGAGGTGGGGTGGGAGAAGAGTTTTGGTTTTTTGGGTTTTTTRAGGAGGTTGAGACTTTTTTAGGAGAAAATAAGAAGAGACATGGAAGGAGGACCTGAACATGTATGGCCTGATTACCAGTATCAGCTGGGGAATATACAGCTTCTGCTATCTGTGCTGTACAACACAAAGTAAAAAAAGGTGTTAAAGAAGGAAAGAAGGAAAATGACACACATCTGGATCAGAGAAAAGCAACCTGACTTCAGCAATATTCAGCAAGGGACTGGAGATCTGCATGCAAGAATAGTCAGTGCTGTTACACCTCATTTGTGGGGAAATAATAAAGGTCCTGCCTCACAAATTGGGTCTTAAGTGCTAAAACTCAAAGCACAGAACTACCCCAACATTTACCTGCTGCCCTATTTCAACAGCTTCTAAAAAAAAACTAGTGGTGTTCACTCTAGAGTTGGAAACTGGCACAGATGTCCGCAGGACAGATTCAATCTGTCCAGCCTTTCTCTAGAGAGAGAAAAAACAACTTCTCTTCCCCCAGATCTAACAGGATATCTTCATATCTCCCTTGCTTACCTTCTACCACCTTGTGATAAGCAAAGTGCAGATAGAGGAGGAAAAGCATATGCAGAGCAGCAAGTGTCCCACACAGGATGAGCCGCTGGGTATGTCCCACGGTGCGTGACACCAACACAGCAACCTAGGAGAGAGGAGGTGATCAGAGACAAGGCAGCTGCTACCTGAGCCTCTGGCATTGCAGTCAGGAACAGAAGAAGAATCAGCCAAGCAGTGAATCTGCTGAAATGCTGCACTGAGTCTTTTTTTCAGTTTTCACCAACAAATATAGAGTAATTTGACACTGTTTTGTGTAGGTGAACCTTGCCCAGTCTTGCCAAGAGTGCTGGATGCTCAGGCATGACTCTCCACAGCAACAAGGACTGAAAGGGAGTAAATACACCTCCTGCTGGCTGTAGGCATGGGTGAGGATATYAATCCAAGCAGCACCTCCATTCACCAGTGGCCAGATTATGCAGAAACATTGGGCTGTTCTCCACAGCAGCTCGACTGGCTGTGAAATGAACCACCAGGCCAAGGAACAGAAAGCAAACAACACTTCCCTCCCTTTTTTTTTTTGTCCCAGCAAGAGGAGGAGCCCAGGCTGCCTGTCCCTTACCATTCGTAGTGTAGAGAGTCCACCAACAACCAACCAGAAGATATAGAAGAGGGAGTGGAAGTGGATATTATAGGTGACAAAGAGAGTGATGCAGTGTCCGAAAAGACCGTAGCCCTACCAAAACAAAAATGTTCATGTTACAAGCACCAGTCCCACACAAAGGGCCATTGATCAAGAGCATGMACAGCCTATACCTGCAACACTCCACCACGGAAAAGCCTCACAAACCACTCATTCAGTGCCCAACAGTCAACCAGAACAACAAGTTTAACAGCATAACAGCAGCTCACACACAGATAATCTGTCTAAAGGATTCACAGGCATSTCAGAGATTACGACAACTTGGGAAACAGCAAAGATCTTCCAATTCTAGAGAAATAATTTTCTGGGGGTGGTTTTTTACCACCAGGTTCTCAAATCAGAAAGTGCAAAGCAGAAGACCTCCACGAAGGAACTGCCTCTTTGTACTATTGCTGTGCCTGGGACAGGGCAGGTCAGAAAGCATCCTAGAATTCCAGGTAGTCCCAGTGAAGTTACCTGGAACAAGCAATTTACAAAGACTTTTCCCATTTTTTGGGAAAAGCTTATTCTGGAACACCATGCAGCCAATGTGCATCATAGGGCAGCTCCATGAGTACGTACCAACAGTGACAGCATCTGCACCATCGTGATTTGGGCATTGCACAGATATGCCAGGAAATACATGAAAGATGAGACGCCCAGCCAGTAACCGAAGCAGGTGCCAATGGCTGTGCCCATCAGTGTGCCTTCCCTCTGTGGAGACAGTGTCAGGATGAGGAGAACTCAAAGAAGTGACCTGTCAGCACCCACATTTCACCTGAGAGTCCCAGACCTTTTGCAAACATTATCAAATAGCTGGCTAGCAGTGTTCAGGAGGCCACAGGACCTACACTCCATGCTCTCCCAGCAGCAGAGTGACAAGATTTTCTGGTGCATCCCTCCTCCCACCCCCAAACCAACATATTTTTCCTCAAACCAATCTCCATTTCAGCAAGACGCTTATTCAGTTATGAAAGAGCTTTCCTCTCTATTTCTAGTGTCACTACAGCAACGCAGAGCCCAGTCAAACACCAATTATCACTGAGATTTGACATACAATGATGGTGTCTGAGGTCTTCATTCCATGCAAAAGAATGGCCACCAGTGTGAAAACCAGCATGAGGGGTCCGTACAGCTCGCCTGCAATCTTCTACAGGAGGAGACAGGTGAGAGAAAGTTTGGTTAGTGCCCCTGAATACCAGGGTCCCCACCACAGACAATGTGAGACAAGCACTGGATGGAGTTTAACCAGTACAGTGGTTAGGGTTARGGTTAGTTAGGGTTAGTGGCCACAGGGTTATCACCTTAGTGGCTTAGGTGAGAGCACACTAAGATTTGGAACAACCATGGAAAGGAATGACCAACATTTTCAGGAAGATGATCACCTAACAAACTCAGTCTTTAATAACATGGATTTTTTCAGTTTTACAAGGGGTCTGTGGGACTGTCACTTAGCCATGGAGTCTGATTCAGCAAAAGGGAACTCACCTGTGGGAAATTAATCATCTTCACAGGAATCATGGACTCCAGCAGTCTGCATCAGAGGAAAGCAAGGAATGACAACAGGATGGTTAACAAAATACTTCATAAGTAAAAGATCCCAYGCACCCATTACCAGCATTTGCTGTCGTGTTCACAGGTCTTGAGGGACAGARATTCTTTCTAAAGGGTGACTCAAGGTCACTTAAGAAAAACCACTTTGCTGGGGAGGGGTAAATTCAAGGAAAAAGTTTAGGGATCCACTCAGGAATGAGAGATCATTGACAGAAGAGCAGGAAGGAAAGGAAACTTTCCTCATAAAAGCTCACAAAACTTTGCCTTGTTGGACACAACTGTGTTGCAAACCCAAGAGAAGCCACATAAGGCAGCCAAGTAAGAAAAGAGCTCCTTCTCCTTCCCTGAGTGGCAATGCCGGGTGACAGGGCTGCCAGCCCAACCACGGGAGCTCACTAAGGAGAGCGGGACAACGCAGTGTGTTTCCCCATACGTGTGTCCTCCTGCAGGGTTGACAGCCCTCTCCTGCTCGCTCGGAGCTGATAGCCAGCCTGTTGCAGGCAGGGAGCCGCTGAGTCCCTGTGCACCGCGCCTGGGACTGCCCACCTGGCTCGCACTTGGACGGGCTCCACATCGAAGTAGGGCCGGAGGATGTCGATGTTGGCGTAGAGGCTGAAGGCCCTGGAGGCTTGTCGCTTTCCCACCTGCCACATCTGCGGAGACAAAGGAGCGGGCAGCGGCCGGGCGGGCAGGCGGGGACCCCAGGGGCTGGGGCCGGCCGGGACACAGCGCTCACCTGGTCAGCGACCTGTCGGCCCAGCTGCCCCCGCAGCCCCTTCATGCCCAGGAACTCCCCGTCCTCCTCCTCGCCGGCACCCGCCTCGCCCTCCGCCTCCTCCTCCTCCTCCTCCTCCTTCATGCGCTGGTGCATCTCTCCCATGTCCTCGAAGCTGGAGCCCGACGTGTCGTCCATGTTCTCCATGTCGATGACGGCGGAGCCGCCACCCTGCGCCGGGGCAGACACGGCGTCAGCACCCTCTCGGCCCGGCCCCGCCACCCCGCCACCGCCCGCGGCCTGGCCCCACCTGCATGTTGTCCTCGAAGCCGCCCCATTCGGCGGCGGGGGCACCGCTCCTGCCGCCTCCCGCCGCCCCCGGCGCGGCCATGGTGCAGCTCCCGGCCCCGCCGCGCTGGCCCGGATGGGCAGGAAGCGGATGTGACGGCGGCCGTGGAGCACCGAGCACCGCCCGTCGCCCCCATGGCGGCCCGGCGGGGCGCGGACGAGATGCGGGACCGCGTGGTGCTGGGCGAGTTCGGCGTCCGCAACGTGAGCGAGCCCGGCGGGGCGGGGCGGGGGGCACCCGGCGCCCGCACCCCCTCACGGCCCCGCCTGTGCCCTCTCCTCGCAGGTCCACACCACCGACTTCCCGGGCAACTACCCCGGCTACGAGGACGCCTGGGACCAGCGGCGCTTCGAAGAGGTG
>NW_026623237.1:615056-678253 GCF_030028575.1 Malurus melanocephalus
TCCCGCAGACGTTCCGCGTGGATGTGATCCGTGAGGAAGAGGACGCCCTGGAGTTCGACATGGTGGGCATYGACGCCGCCATCGCCAACGCTTTCCGCCGCATCCTGCTCGCCGAGGTACCGCTGCTCCGGAGTGCTCACCGCGGCGTGCCGGCCGAGGACTTGCGTGACGGGGAGCGGGGAAGGCCCAGCCCTTGCGGAGAGCTGCGGGTTTTGGGAGAGAARCACGCTTTCGTTCCGCACGTGTGCCGGGGGCCCAAAGAGAATTAGGGCTTTAACAGCATGGCTGATTCTGCTTGCTGCTCTTCGGGCTGCTGTTGGTACTMTCTGCGGGTCAGCCTTTTCGACACAGTTGTGTTGCCAACCCRATAGAAGCTGCATAATGCTGACATGTATTGAAAGGCTGAAGATGCCCCAAAGCCTCTTCCTTTCCCCTGCCCTTCACCTCTTCTGGTCGATTGTTTTAAAAAAAAATGAGGATGAGAGTAGATGGGGCGTAAGAGTATATTGTGTAGCCTGGTTTGGCAGAAATACCACTGAAAACAGTCTACATGGCAGTTATTTGTGGGAGAGGAGGGACACTGGAGCTGGATAATCTCTTGGCTCTTAGTTCAACTGTTATTTTAGGCTGACTTAATTTCTTGTCTCCCTGAGGTGCCAACGATGGCTGTAGAGAAGGTCTTTGTGTACAACAACACATCCATTGTGCAGGATGAAATTCTAGCTCATCGGTTGGGCCTYATCCCAATCCGAGCTGACCCTCGGCTCTTCGAATACAGAAACCAAGGTGAGAGTCTTGGATAGAATAGAAATATTTAAAAGTTTCCCTCAAAGTAGGAAATCAGGGTCATGTAAACTGAGCAGAAGTGCAATTTTGTGTGCTTCTTCCTAGGAGATCAGGAAGGCACAGAAATTGATACTCTGCAGTTTCAGCTGAAAATTAAATGCAAACGAAACCCTCAGGCAGCCAAGGAATCATCTGATCCTGATGAACTATATTTCAATCACAAAGGTGAGATCTCTCCTAAAAATAGATGCTGGTTTGTTTTTTTTTTTGGTCTTGGAGACAACATTTGGGCTGTTTTCTCAGCCCTTTGTCCTCACAGGGAGAGAGTTGATTCCATTCTGCTAAACTTASTTTTTGCTCTCTCCAGTCCTGAGGTCAGCAGGTGAGTGACCTGCTTTGAGGCAGCAGCTGGCTGATGCTTGTGGCTTCTCTTTGCAGTGTATAGTAAAGACATGACATGGGTGCCCTTGGGGAATCAGACAGACCTTTTTCCAGATGCTGACTTCCGACCTGTTCACGATGACATCCTCATTGCGCTGTTGCGACCTGGGCAGGAGATCGATGTGCTTATGCACTGTGTCAAGGGCATAGGTGAGTCATGACTCCTGGGGCAGCGGGACAAGGAATGTAAGTGYTTGGACCAGGGCACTGCTGTATGATGGGGGAGGCTGGAGAACTGGCTTTTTCCCTGGAACTTTAGGCCCCAGCAYCATTGTTCCCTGAGGCCTACTCTCATCCTTGACTCTTAACTCCTCACACAGGTAAGGATCATGCCAAGTTTTCTCCTGTGGCCACAGCCAGTTATCGACTGCTTCCTGAAATTACTCTCCTGCAGCCTATTGAGGATGAGGCAGCTGAGACATTGCAGAAGTGCTTTTCCCCTGGAGTCATTGAGATCCAGAATATCAATGGTACCTTTTTTCCTGCATTAAGTGCTTTCTTCCTTGCAAAGTTTAGTAGAGACTGATTTGAGATTAGAGCCAAAGTTTGTAGAGACAAAACCACATTGTTATGTTGCCTTGCTGATCAATGGTTCGTGCTCTTCTGAGCTTGATTTAATGGTTGAGTKGTTGCCACATGGAGATGTGTTGGGTGATGACCTGGGTTGTCCTTGAAATGCTGAGGCATTGGATATTGTCTGCAGAGATCTGCAGCTRCTGACTGCAGCTTCCAGTGCTGTTCAGTTGTAACATTGGGTAGTGAGCTTGCTCTTTCCAGCAGTGGAGTGTGGAGGAGAACGCGTGTGTCCTGCCCAGGAGTGCACACAGCCTGTGTGCTTCATGTTGGGTTTTTCTGCCAGGCTGGAGTGCCATGTTGGGTACATGCTAATTCTTAATATTGGTGGCTTCCCTACCTTTGGTGATGGGGAAATGCCTGTTTGAGGAGTAAGCACCTGCTGTGACCGCAAGGCACCCATCTGCTGCAATTTGCCCATCTCAGTTCATCTTCCCTTTAGGAAAAAAGGTGGCAAGGGTAGCCAATGCACGGTTAGACACATTCAGCAGAGAAGTTTTCCGTCATGAAGGTCTGAAAAATCTTGTGCGCCTKGCAAGAGTACGGAACCATTACATCTGTAAGTGCACTTTTCCCACAGTTCCTCTGCTGTGGTTTGTGTGAACCAGCAGAGACCGGCCAGCATGTGTGGCTGGCTCTGCGCTTCTCCCCACCCTCAGCATCATCCATACATTCAGAATCCAGTGCCTAACTGCTTGCTTTGGGACTGAATCTGTTGGTGCTTCCTGCTGGCAAATGTAGTTGCTTGTCTGGCTGTGAGTATCTGGCTGGTTGGAGTGAGGTGTAAGGAAAGGCGAGGGACACAAGCATGGAGCAGGTGCAGGCYGAGGCTGCCTCGTGGCTATGCTGACTTGTGTCTCTGTGCAGTTTCAGTGGAGTCGACGGGTATCTTGCCTCCAGATGTGCTGGTGAGTGAAGCCATCAGGATCCTGATGGGAAAATGTCAGCGCTTCCTCAATGAGCTGGACTCTGTGCCTATGGAGTGACTGGGCTGGAGCTGGGAAAGCAGATAACTGCTCTGCTGTTCTGGGCTTCCTGCACCTGCCTGTAGGGGGCATTCCTCTTCCATAGGCAGGAGGCTTGACGGGGCTTGGTAAGAGTCCAAGGACCATCTCTCTGGATTTTGTAATGAGCCTCAGTGAGGAGATGAATTAAAATAAAGGTTTGGGKTTTTTTTAAAGCTGTCTGCTTCTGTGCCATTTACAATTGTGAAACCATAATACATCGAGAAGAAAGTGGCAGCAAATCCAGAGATGACTAGCAGGATTTATTTCAGATGATATGCAGCAAGTAAGGACTGATAGAGCAGTGTAGTAAAACACTTCATAGCAAGTCAGTAAGATTTAATTGTTGTATCAGAGCAGGGCTGTTTTGTAGGTGTCTTAGGCCAGCTCTCAGGGGGAGCAGGGATAGTTAATATGGTAGAGAAAAGTCAGAGGACTGGAACACCTCTCCTGTCAAGTGAGAGMTCGGATTGTTCAGCCTGGAGAACAAGAAAGCTCCAGGAAGACCTTGTTCTGGYCTTTCAGTATATAAAGGGGGCATGGAGAAAGACTACCAGGGTCTGTAGTGACAGGCTAAGGGGCAACAGTTTTGAATTGAAGAATGTAATTTACACTCAACATCAGACATCTTTTATCATGAGGATGGAATTGTCACATTGCCCCAAGTTGTGAATGCCCTATCCCTGAAGTGTCCAAGGCTAGGCTGGATGGAGTGTTGAGCAACATGGTGGAATGTTAAAAGTGAAAATGTCCAGGAGTATTGGTGTATCCAAGTTGCTTAAGTCAATCCACACTATAATGCTASACTTCAGCGGCTAAATAGGAGACAAAGTACTGTTTCCCTGGGGTATAATTACTTCGAGTGTGAACATTGTTTGTTAGGGTGAATATGCTGTAGGGAGGAGGTACACTTGGCCTGCTGGCTCCAATCCCAATCTGTCCCATGCAATGCTGCAGCCCCATACATATGCTCCATCTGTATATCACAAATTATCACTATATATATATATATATATATACACACATATCATACTCTCTATACGTATCTCCAAGATACTGCTTCACCCAGCAACAGGTACGGTTTGGCTTGCAGGCTATGGCAGTGGCATGTGCCCTTCTCTATGCTGTTGCTTCACATGCTTGTGCCACATACCCTGGAATAGCCTAAGGGTTTTGCTTTGGCAACACATACCCCTCAGGCTGCAAGCAGAGACCTAGAATTAATATAAAATAGCAGAAAGTAAATGCTTTAAAAATGCCATTTCCCCCTTATCTAATTAAACTATGTAGTCTGGAATGGTTCACCCCCTCCCTGACAGTGTACTGACCACCACCAAAGGTGCCCCCTTTTTGGTAGCTGGGATAAGGAACGCTGAGTAATCTCTAGGCAGGCAGTCTGGCCAAACCAGAAGCCTCAGATCTTATTCAAACAGATAAAAGAATAAAAATGAAACATGACACCATATGTATGAAACTGGAATAGCTTTACTGACATTCAGGTGTAACACAACCAGTTCAGAGACAGCTTCRGATTTAAACATTCCTACAAAAAAAGGTTTAAAATCCATTTTACAAAACCCCTTGTGTCTAGCATGAAGTCACAGAATGTTAAAAATATCACAACACAATAAATACACCCAGCCTTTGCTAGAGCCAGGAGCCGTGTTAGCTCAGAGGTTAAAAAAGTTTGAGGCCAGGAAGAAAGTGGAGGGTGCTGGTGGAACAGCAGGGGCAGGAGGGTGAGTGGGTGCCCAAGGCCTGCTCTTCCTATCTGCACTCCCACGCCTCCCAACCCCAGCCTTTTTGTCCAGTCTGCCTATGTAGACACCATTTCTCCACCTACCAGTTTACTACTTGTTCTGTCTCCTGGATAGCAGAAGTGCCAGCTAGCTCTGGACAGACCCAGCTCCTGTGCTAACACTAGGATAGATTGTGTGAACTATTTGTCATGTAAGAAAAACCAGCTCTGCACACTGGAGTGGCTTTGTAAGAGTCCCGCCTCTTCTCAAACCCAGTTTCTGACCTGGCTCCCCCCTGTAAACTGCAGTATAAAGCCCACCCCTCCTGCCCCACCATGAAATTCTCTGAGAAGTACCAGACTGGGTAAAAACAGGGGCTACTGTCACCTCCACTGCAACAGGGTGAGGAGATCCCTTTTGGTTTGCAGGTGCTTCAGGTATTGGTCCAGATTTTATCTACCCTGCGCTGGCCAAGTTTTAGTCTACAGGGCATGGTAAAATGAAAACAAAAAAATAAAGATCTGTCCTGCTCCCCCTGAGAGATGTCCAAGAAAGGCTGGCACAAAGTAAAAGCCTTCCATTTGGCTCTGGGTAGAACAAGCTGTATGATCATATCTATACATATATATGTATATATATGACAGTGTCTGCCTCTTTCTAGAGAGCAGTTGCACCTTAGAAAGGCTGATCTCACAGGAGATCCTAGAGCACTGCTAGGCTTCCTGGCACGCAGCCCTCAGCCCAAGGCTCAGCATCCTGGAGGCAAAAGAATTCAGCAGAATACCAGTCCACTAGGGACGAGTGCTGATAAACATGACAGGAGTGTCCGATGTGTTCCCTACAAAGCCTGGCTACTAGCACCCAGAGGAAGATTAGGGTAGCCCCTTTTCACATGGCACACTACTCTGCCTTTTGCATTAATCCTAAACCCCAAGGGATGAAGAGGTGGAACAACAGTGACCCGAGGTTACAAGATGATCAGGCTTTACCCTAACGAGGTCTATGTACTCAGCTCCCATCTTGCAGAGCAGAGGTCTAAAGATGCTCATCCAAYGGAGGGGAAGGAGTCAGGGGAAAAGCTTAATATTCACTGGTTCAAATGCCACCGCAGGCCCCATCCCAGTGTATGGAAGAGAAGGGGACAGGACCTGTAAGGGGCTTTATTCAGACGAATGCTTGTGGGGGCGGTGACAAGGAGATCTAATGTGCTTACTATGAGGAGAGACAAAAGATAAGGTAGGGGAGGAGATGGTTGCAGCATCCCAGGCTCAGGGTTCAAAGAGTACATTGAATCCCTCTCCATCCTCATTTTCTAGCACATCTGTCTCCAATGATGGCTTCACCTTTTTGAAGAGAGATGGAAGGTTCCGGATATGAACCTCCTTGCGGAACTGCTCCCCGATGGGCTTCTGCAGAGGACAGACAGGCAGGCATCAGTCATTACTGTCTTCATACCCCCCACTCAGCTCAGGGGCAGCTTGTCTGCACATCAGAGGCAGACCCTAGGTTCTGAACAATCCCTAGGCCTGGACCCTGTGCTTGCATTTCGAGGAATTTCAGGCCAGGCCTTCCCCAAGTACTAGGGAACTGAGGTAACCATCAGAATACCAGCTCCTCAGCTTCTAATTCWATGTCAAGGCTCCACCACCACCAACCTCACAGAAGTCCAATGCCCACCCAGCAGTTTCAATCAAACATTTTAACATCCTGTTCCCCCAAGSACCCGTGTGCAAAGTACCCACTGCCTCTCAGTGAGAGACCATTGCTGGAGGGGCTGCTCAGTCCATGCTGCCAGCCTAGCTGGACCTCCAGGGTGAAGAGAGGCAGAACACTAAGAACATGCTGCAACAGCCTCCTGGCTGGAAAGGAGGGTGGTTGGCGAGAGGCAGGCAGGCCTGCCACMCATCACTTCTGCAGCACATAGTGTGGAGTGTTCCTCCTGCTTATCACCTACCCCAATGCAACCTGAGATGAGGCGCTTAAAGTGATCCTTCCGGCGCTTGTCTGCCACTTTCTGCAGTGTTGGGTTGAGAAGCTTTGAATCAAACTGCTCCAAAGATTCCAGCTGGATGTCTGGGATCTGCTCCATCACTGCCTTCAGCTCAGTGTAGCGAGGGCGCTGCATGGAGAAATACAATTAACAAAGCTCTGCTGGAGGAACAGCCTTGCCCCCCTTGGGGGCCATTAGCTCCTCTGCCCATACCCCACTGCCTGTGGGATTAGCCTTCCACCATTCCCCACACATTCCCTAACCTCACATTTAGATGAAAAACAGAATTTCTCACCAAGGCCTCGTAGATCTGGAAAGCCAGGTGGACAAGAGCTGCCATGCAGCCATCATGCTGCCCATGTACCTGTAAGCCCTTCAGCACACTGGTGAAAAACCAGGACACAGCATCAGGAAGGAGGTTTCCTGGAAGCACCTGGGGAAGAGGCACTGTCAGCACTGATACAAGATACTGATACATAGCCACCTTGCTGCAACAGCTTGCTCTTCCCGAGGGAGAAAGTGCCCAGGAGTGAAGYAGCTACACTTCTCATAGCATTCAGAACTTCCTCTCCCAACCCTGCAAGAGCTAATCTCTTCTTCCTCCCAGACGTACCTGTTTGAGCAGTGGCCAGCAAAGCTGTGTTGTGGTTCTTTGGCAGGACAAGGTGTCCTTCCAGGAGAGGGATGTGTAGGCAGTGATCAGCACTGCAGTGCAAACATCCTGAAAAGGAGTCAGAAAGGAAAACCAGTCAGAGGRGCTATTTTTTACTTCCAGCAATCACACCTGATGGGAGCCAAGAAGCAATCCAAAGAATCTGCAGGAGCTTCTGAGAATCCTGCATCTTACTGTTGCTCCAGCAGAAGGTGCTCAAAGGCGTCCACTGTGCACCATCGCAACCAYGAGGGACCAGAGTTAAGGAAATCTCCCTTCATCTCCCTGCGAAAGGCCCCGGGGGACTCATGAACTCCCCTCAGCTGCTACTTTCAAGTCACTGCAAAAGCTTCTACAAGACCTTCTGAGGCATCCACAGAAGAGTACAGAAATATCGGGACAAAGGTGCTCTGCRCAGTGGGTSGTATTAGCACTGTGGCTCCTGTACYGCCTCAGGCAGATTTTACAGAAAAAAAAAAGCTGCATGGGCTGGGGGCTAAATGCCCAGCATTTCTTCCCCAGAAGGGCTGAAGCTCTCTACCTGCATGTTATACTGGATCCCGACCGCCATTTGCTTTGTGGCTTCTCCAAGGCCCTTAAAAGCCATGCATGCTCCCTAGAGGTGATTCTCACATGGGCAAWGCTCCAGCAGCCTAGATCTCTGCAGTGGTATGTGGCTGCACAGCAGACAAGTGTGGCAAAGAGTAAAGAGAAAGGATGGTGGCAGTCAGAACACATGCTCTTACCTCTTGCTTCATCAGACACTTGCCGAGCTCGGTGAGCTCTGCGTTGGCAGGGGGTGTCACCTCTGTGGCCATTGCCTCATCATCTGCAAAGCAAAGGCAGCACTGTGAACGTGGCCTCCCAAGGACTGAGYGGAACACATGGAGGCTGCAAGAACTAAGCTGGGAGCCAGGAAACAGCACACAGAATCAGCGTGCTGGCACAATTTACCCAGAACACCTCTTTTCAAGCAAAAAGCACCTACCCTATGTGGGGCAGGAAGGGCACCCAACTGGCTACCTTCAGCTCTTGGGAAACTCTGCACATCCCTCTCTTCTCCTCACCCATTTCTCAAAACTTTAAGAACCAGCTGCTCCAACATGCCACCTGTGAACCTACAGCACATTAGTTTCCAAGCCAGACTGGGTTTTTCTGTGGCCCCAGACAAGCTGAGCAGGACAGAGCTGAAGGCCTCTTACCAAACCTATACCCCTCACACAGAATTTCCAGCATCAGCCTGGCCTCCCCCTCAAGAAACAGGAAAAGTGCTTCTGTACACCAAGGGCAGGAAAAGGCAAAGGTAGCTGTTTACTCACCATCTCCATCTACAGCAGCAGTAGTGTTCTGTTCAACACCTTTCTTAGAAACACAGCAAACAGCTGCAAAAACAGTTGCAGGTCAGAGGAGCAGAAAAGGGAAGATGCTACTGCAGCACATGCAGAGATTATTCTACAGACTCTGACGGGCTCACAGCTGCTTCAAGCTCCCCAGCTCTTACAGAGAATCTGAAGAATCAGAAAGCCCAGTATAAAAGGCCAATACTGCACTACCTGGAAGGCTGTAACACCCCAACCACAGCACCTTCCCACAGTGGAACCTGCTGCACAGTGGCTGCTTCAAACTACTGAGAACCAGGAATGTGCTAAACCATCTGAAGCCCATAACCCAAGTAGAGCACCAATTTAAGGCAAAAAGGCAAATCAAGAAAGGAAACAGAAGGTTGAAGATCTGTAATTTCTATGTGGAAGGATTTTCCCCAGCCTYTCTGCAAAAAGCCATGCTGACAAAAAAATTATGTTGGAGAAAATGGGAACAMAAAGAAGGGAGACTATTTTGGGGGAGGGACTCTTCCCTTATGCTTGGCTAGAGATGTGGCAATTGCTGGCAACAAAACTGCTCTACACTTGGGTTGTCCACAAATCCATGTCCCATACTGGGTTCCAAAGCACAGAAAGGGAGAACTCGATTGCCTGTAGGACTGGATTCCTACAGGAACAGTGCCAAAACCATGGAACCCTGAAAGCTAACAACACAAAAAGAAACTCTCAGGAGTTTAAATTATCTCTTACTTGATTTTAGCTAAGATTTTGGCAGGACTGTTCCACACTTGCCTTCTCAAGCTTATGCTAAATACTATTGGCCATTATAATTAAGTTTTACTGCATACTGGGAATCCCTGTCATCCTCTCCAGGGAAAACGTCCCTAGTATCTCAGGAGACCTAGCCTAATTTCACTTACTGGCAAGATCCATGACTTCTCGAGTCAGCAGCCTGACCAGCTGTTCCTCAAGCATCTCCTGAGATTCGGGGTTGTCATCTGCAGCATCATCCTCACTGAGGAGAACAGGTTTTAGTTTAAAGGGATCCAATGTCTTCAAGTACCCSCTCCGCCCAAACACAGGGAATGAGTCACACTGTGTTTTCCAGCCCTTGCTGGCAGGGCTGTTCCTGGGCAAAGGGCCATGTAAAAGACCAAACCTCCACCCCATTCCCCATTTCCCCCTTAGTACCAAAGGGTGTAAGCTTACCAGAGCATGCTTCGCTGATTGATCACCTGCCATTTCTGGGACAACCTCTGTTCAAGACAAAAGGAAAGATTCAGCCTCTTCCTAAGGAGCCATGCTGGACACAATGCAAGAAGACCCAAGTGACAGCTGCTGGCAAAAGCCCAAGAGTTTTGCACACAGCTCACWTGCCAAGACCCATTTTGAATGGCAGGAGAACTGCTACCAAGTGGGCTGGAATGTGAATGAGCTGTCATGAGAGGACAGAGGCAAAAAAATCCCAAAAACAAACCCAGAAATTCTCAGAGCTGCAGGTTGAATGTCCACAGGTCTGAATTCATGGCAAAGGGAACTGTGCAACAGCCAGGATTTAACACACCTCAAAAGCCCCCGCTAAACATCATCAAAATTATGAAGCATCAAGGCTCTCCCCTCATCTCTGCTGGCTCTGTACAGACAGACATTCCCACGTGCTGCTGCCAGCTGCTACAGGGAGTCACAGCTGTCAAGGAACAGGCATCAAACAAGCTGTTTTCTTACCATCTGCAGATAGGTAAAGAGTGGTCCCAGCATGGGGCAGACAAGGGTTTCGTAGTATTCTGAGGGGCAGGAAAGTACCAAGGGCTTCACAAACACACCTGCACAGACCAGTTAAGGAAGAGATCCAACACACAGCGCTAGCTGCTTGGGAAACTGCAGCACAATTCCCAAGCCAGCCATTCCACTCAGAGGCCAAGGGGCAGATACCTGGAAACCTGGAAACCCACCTTCTCACAGCCCTTAATCAACAAGTGGCATCTCAACACAGCAAGAACACAAATTATTCAGCTCTTTCCCCTGACAGTTCAGCTGAGAAAGCTAAGGGTGCTTAGCACCCATTTCCTACCTGTGAGACTGAATGTCCAGCCCTGGAAAGTAGGTTGGGAAACCACATGATCTCCCAGAGAAGCACATCCTGTGCTTCTGTGACCAAGCTCCTCAGAATGCACTACCCACTTCTCACAGTTCCGGAGGCACTGTGCAAATCTTTTGCATTTATTCTCTCTGACCCCAWGCACTGCTGTTTCTACTTGTGCCCTTCTAGGCTCACCCCTCATCCACACCAGGTGTATCCCGGTTTGTTTACCTCCTCAATCACCCTTCTTTGTCTTGGCTATACTGAAWACAATGCAGGATTTCAATTTATGTGTTCAGAGCCTCCCAAGCTGGCCTGAGACACAGATGGAAGGATACGAAGCATGGGACGCAGTCTGTAATCAGGAATGTTGTTGAGGTTGTTGAAAGCAGAGCTGAGAAGCTGGGTGGCGAGGCCCTCGACAGTGTAGAAATCCTGTTGCATGGAGGGGCCTGCATTTCCCAGGATGTGAAAACTTCAACAAAAACCAAGTTAGTTACAGGTCTGCTAGATAACAAGTACCATGTCTCTGGTCTGCAAAGGCTACAAGTACTATTATCTTCAGATTATATAGTTGTAACATTCCTAAACAAATACTATAGAGGAATTTTTAGCAAATATCTATTATTTTTTTTTCTGGAATACCTGCAGAGGGACAATAAATTAAACAGTTAAGCTACAAGATACTTGCAAATGCTGATGTATCCTGACACATAATTAAAAGCAGCAAAAGAGACAAACTAGATCAGAATATCAGGTAAGTGCTCTGATCTGACCACCTAATTGCAGAAGAGCTAAAAGCAGATTCCCATTCTGAAGTACTTTTTCCAGACTATTCCATGCCTTGGTGGTAGGTAACAACCAACGAATATAGGCCACCACTGCAGCTTGTACTTGCATATTACAGGACACAGCTCATATCAGAACTCTTCTCAGAACCCCGCCATAACCTACTGCTCCAGCTRTGCAGTGCTGGATTGCGGTGAGAGGTCTGGTGCTCTTACCAGTTGTCGTAGAGGGTACAAAAGAAGCCCTGCATCCTTTCTAAGACTGTTTTGTAAACAGGAGAGTCATAAAGCTCCAACAAAGGCTGAGGGAGACCTGTGGGAAGGAATAAGCTTGAGTTACATTAATGAGAGAGCAYGATGCACCTTCAATGCATGCTGTGYAGACCTCAGACAGCTTGACAGCAGCGAAAGAAGCTCTTGGCAAGAGCCAAATGGGCACAGATGCAGCAGCCCTGGGGCAGAAAGCCCCCTCAGAGGTCAGCCAAGTTTAGGTTGATTGCACCCAGAGCAGAGATGTTTCCACTGAGATTGTTGTATCTGCCTTTCTTCTCCAAAAGTAAAACTTAATTGAGCTATCAGTCATCAGCAAAGCTGACAGTTGTTGCAGCTCCTCTGATAACTCATCCCTTCAGGTTTGTATTCTCTGCCGGGACMGCTATTGGTGAACTATGATATTAAGAAGTTTAGAGCAGAGATCAAGGCCCTGTTGCTTTATGTGCAGGGGTTCAGACAGAGAGCTTCAAGTCACAGAAAAGGAAGCATGTCCTCATTTTAGACACAGGAAATGGATACAGAAAGACAAAGCAACTTCACCAAAATATTTCACTGTCTGTCAGAACTTGAAATTAAATCCTAATTTCCAGTCATGAACCACACTTTATCCACAAGGCCACCCACTTCTGCTCGGCTGGAAAGGCTTCTGTATTCACARTCTCAAACCTGTTTTAGGAAGATTCCAAAGGCCTCTTTCTAATACGCTGTCTAGAAACAAATGCCAGGGCCACACTGCRTGACTTGGCTCTTGCCCTCCAGGACAGGTCTCTGCACAGCATTCAGGGCCCCTTTGGAGCACTAATTCTGCTCAAAGGYAGACAATTAAAGCACCCCCAGCCTCTGCAGCCTGAAATGCCATGTTGCAGAGACCACCACCCAGATAGGATAAGCATTTTGGTAGGGTACCCTTCAATTTATGCAGCAGAAATCAATTTGTCTGAGATCAGTAACTTATCTGATGTTTTAGTTTAAGGAAGTTCAAATTACAGCTAAGCTGCAAATAATACAAAGAAGCTGGTTCTCCAGCCCTGTTTTATTTCCACTGTTATGGACAGATCACTAAGCCAAATACTTCCAAGAATCTGCCCACAGATTCTTCCCAAAGAGAAGCCTCTTACCTAGAATGGCATTCTTCTCTACCTCCAGCATGTCCAAGGCTTTTGCAAATGTATCCCCCAGCCTAGCCACCATCTCTGGCATGTAGAGGTTGTTGTGAGTCCTGAAACAGAAGAGCACTTAGTTTTAACTCATGTAAGTCAACCCCTTTTTGCCCTTGACAGTGGGATCCTCTCCTTCAGCTTGTGGACAGCTCTTCAGAGGTAGATGATGAGGAAGGTGAGACCATGCACGTGTGCATGGGATCCCCCTTTCCCACCTGCAAAAATATTGGGGAAGTTGACAGGATAGACATGGAGTGACTCCACTTCATGTCCTCAATCTCCTGGCTGCCCCTTTCACTTATCTCAGTTCATCCCACCCCTTGCAAGCACTGGCAGTAAAAACTCCCAGCAATTTTCCAGATGATGCTGGGMTGAGCTTATTAGCTTGGCCAAAGAGATCAGAAAATATATTTTTAAAACTGACAAGACATGGATTCTGCAATCTCAGAAGATCTTCTGCACCTAAGGCTCCTGCAGAGGGAGGGGCTGTTTCAGCTCCAAAATACACAAACTGCCTCTCAGGGATGGGTCCCAGTCCCCAGAATGGCAGGTGGYATTGGAGGGACTCTAGTGAGAACATCCATCCAATCAGATGTTACTCAAGGTGGGCACACATGCCCCCCTGGACAACACATCCAGCTGGGAACAATTCTGCATCATAGGAGATGGCCATGGTCAGCTCTCCACAAGGGACACCAATTCAACCATGGGTGGCTGGTTCTTGCCATCCARACCAAAATGAACCCCCTCTCTCAGCCAGGGGACTGACACACAGAGCTGGACTCGGCAGGGGTGTCTCTCTCACCTACCTCTCTCCTTTGAGACCTCAGACCTCCACTCTGGGTGTCGCCAGCTGCACACAGCACAAATCCTGCAGCCTCCTCCAAAACTGCAATGCCATTGTACCTGCTGCTAGAGGTGATCAAGGGCAACTCAGTATCTCCCCCTCGAGCAGTATTTCCCAAAGCAGGGGGTACATGGGAACGGCTGGGGGAAGGGAGCGCAGACAGACCTCAGGATGCTCTCCAAATCTCCTGTATTAATGATTCACTCAGGTATTAATGATTGTGTTTTACAGGTCTATGTTCATAATTCTGGCAACCCTGATGCAGTGATGTCTGCCTGCATTTGCAGAAAGCTCCAAAACCGCAATTATCCTGTTTCTCTCTGCAAGTGTTAAATACTTCCCTGCTCACTGTGCGTGAGGAAGGCAAGTAGGTGAACTTTGTAAGAAAGAACTACACAAATGACTTCTTAACGACTCATACTCTCATTCTGGGCTGGATCTAACACCATGCAACAGGCCTCAAAGGGGCACAAGCTGATTCTACTTTGTCAAGAAGGACCAGGGAACAGCCCAGCTTCCACACTGGTTAATGTTGCCCGACTGACTCAAAAAGCTGTACATTTCTGCTTGAGGCAGAAAAGCCCGAAACCTAGCTACTAAAATAATCTCTTGTATGTCTCCTGCCCACTCCATGCCAGTGTTGGCTTTGCCTCACTCTGGGCAGAAGGCCAGTAAGGCAAATGCAGGGACTGTGGAATTGCAAAGGTGAACCCTGAAATCCCACTGTGCCAACTTCAGCAGGACTGAACAATCATGAAAGTGTGGTTACAGTCCTTAAATGTTTCAGAGTCCTAGAAACATTTTCTTAAGTCTGAGAGTTGGGAGGCAGATGTTCACTCACAGGCCAATCTCCCTTAATACTTTAGCAAGTTCCCAGTGGGAATGGAGAGAAAATGGCCAACCACCTACWCCTCATGGGAGCTACAAAGGCATCCAACAGCCCTCATAGATGATGATGTAGCCCTTAGGCATGTTCCAGCTGAGACCAGCAGCACTCCTGGGTACCCACCCAACAGAGGAAAACATGGTAAAACTAATTTCAAGAGACATTTATGCTTTACAAGAAACAAGCAAAGGATATGGCAGGACTTGGGGGATTTTCAGTGATGGTCACAGCTCTGCTAGAAAGAGTATCTGATACCTAGAGAGAAGGGCTTGCAAACCAGAAGATGAGTCCTTTAGGACAGTCCACAACTGAAGAATTTTTTTCCAAAGCTGGAGTTGTCTACAATGAAAGTGCCTACAGCATCCATGTCTACCCAAGAATTCTTTCACCAGCATTAATGCTTTGGCAATGTCAGCACCTCGTCATCAGGAGTTCCAAAAAAGCGTTTGTCTAAGCAGAGCATTTGCTGAGCCCGAACATTTAATTTGTAACAAAACACGAGCAAATCCTAGCACAATAAAGGCTCTGCACCAATCAGGTAATGCAGCTACTGACTGCAGAAATGCATTAAGGTGGCTGAAAACTATGATTTGGGTTTTAATTCAGGAGTGAACATTTTAAGCCAGAAGCTAAACAACACCTAAAGAATCATTACTCTGAAAACTGCAAGCAGTGATTAATAAAGCAACCTCAAAATAATTCATTAAATACAGCTACCAACACAGAGACAAATACAAGTAGGCACAGTAAGATGCCACTCAAACTACCTTATTTTTCCATTACCTAGACTACCTCATTCTTCTCAGTTCTTTGATCTCACCCATGACCTACCTCCAAACTACTTGCCACCTGGCAAAGGCCCAATAGCTTAACAGCTCTCASTGCTTCCATCTGCAAAGAGCAGCAGAATGCCATACACTATCCAGAGAACAGAGGACCCACCTGCTCAGCCTGCACATCCTGCCTATTTTTTGCACACTGGTGCCTGACTTGGTGCTCAGCTCAGCTGCTCAGCAGGATCCATGCTACTGCTACTTGCAGATCTGCTCACACAGAAAGCAACACAGGCTGGAGGGACTTCCACATCTCTGTCCCACATAAGCACATGGGCAACACTGGATGTTGCTTATCCCTACAGAGCCGCCTAATGGCACTGAGTTAAGAGAAACATCCATCTCCAGGTASTAATGCAACTATGTCCCTGAAGGCACCCTCAATACAGGCAGAGTTCCTGCCAGGCAGCCTTCCTCATATCCTCATACTTCCTGCCTGCTGACAGGCTGCTCCAGATTCCATATTCTCCTATGTGATCCACATTAAAGAGAGCTTGAGAAAGACATACATGGAAAAGGCATCTGAAGTCAGCATAGAACATAACAGGAACTCCATAACACAAGATCCAGCTTTGCCAAAAAAACATGAACATCATCAACACTTGCAATGAACCACTATGAGCTTGCAATTGTCATAGCTGTCAAGCGGCCTATATATTCAGCAGCAGAAATGGAAAAATACGAAGTATGAAGATCTACTGGTCTGAATACATCATTCATTAGTTCTTGGTGGAGCATCCAGCCTTAAGAAAAGACCAGACAGCGCAGAGTGAAGTACAGGTTTCTCCATGTATGTTACTACCATGTACTAAGAAAATATTTTGGTCTGCAAGTGAGATACTTCAACAACACAGAGGCATTATCTCAAAAAATGCCCAAACCAGCCACGAAGCCTCTTTCCTTACGTACTGGATATAGAACATAGCTCATGGGTTTTCTGTGGTAAACARCCAGGCACAGAGTTCCTGTTTCTTCACAGAAACTACTACAGGTGGTAGAAGCTGGATGATAGTTTCCTAAACTTGTTGTAATAGAGATCCCAAGTGATTTTACTAAGGCACAAGTTCTGGCAAGAACAGTGACTGCATGAGGAAAAAGTGTCTGTTGCAGTCTGTTCAGACCTTGGGCACTGGTTTAGTTGGTCTCACACAGTATGACACGTGGCAGGCACTGAAAGAAATGGCATGGAGGCTACCTCTACTCAAGGCAACTCTTACTAACCTCTCCCAAAATCTCACCAATAGGATGTTCAGCCTTCCAGGATAAAAGGCAAAAGCACTTYAAGCACAGCTCTGCAGCTCTACCTGGTCACTGACCCAAGTACCACACTACACACTGTGCTACACCAAGTTTAGTGATGAGAAACACCACAAGCATGGACCAAGACAGCATGTGCTTGTCCCAACCGTCCAGCATGTTGCTTCTCTCTGGAAGCAGCACATTCCTGAGCTCAGTGACTACCAAATGTAGTGACTGCTCTGACTAGACAGAGCTTAGGTAATAGGRCCCATCTCATTACATACTTGGGAGCTCAAGAATCTAAGTGGATCTGAAAATGCATTTTCTCAACAGGCCCCTGCCAAGGAGAGAGCATAAGGTTTTCAAGTACGTAACGTGCAGTAATCTCACAAAATTTTTCCATAAGTCTGGCAAAATTCCAATATCAGGAGTTATAAAGGAGAATTCTCTCTCAGGGCAATTCTGTCAACTGTGTTATTCAGAATTCCCCTTTTCTGCCTTCTCTGGTTCCCTCCCCTGGCTGCCCCAGATCTACACAACACCAGTGACATGCAGAGAGGCACTGCATGGTAGCAACAGCCTGAGAGTATGCATCCACTGATTTCATGAGCAGACAGCACTTCAGGAGGCTGCTGCTCATGTTCAGCAAAGCCAGCTTAATTTAACACTGAAGAGAGAACAACGCAAACAGGATGCGATGAGAGCTGGGACTGCCCTGGTGATGATGGGAGAGGTGGCCTTGTAGGGGCTGAGGGCAAAGCAGAGATGTTAGTTAAGAAATCATTAACTGGGTGGCAGAACWATAGCAGTGAAGGTGGGGGAGGCAACCCCAGCACAAGCTCCCATTAGCTTTGATGGCCTCTTGTAGGCCAGGCCAATGAACATTCAGAAGGCTCCAGTTTCCCCAGTGCCGTTCCCCACTGTGAACAGTCAGGAACAGTACTTGGGCACCTGCACCAGCCTGTGCTCCCACTGGCTTCATTGGGCAAACATGCTCTGAGCATTCAATGTATTTATCAGTTTGGCTTTCAGAGATTTATAAGTCAACATAAATGATTTCAAGTCAACTTGACCCACCTTATGAGAGCAAGTAAATTGTCAAAAAGCTTCAGGACCTGCTCAGTGCAGGGATTACGGAACATTGGAGTTCCACTGGGCAGGTATCCCAAAAAGAATCCTCCGGCTTTTGCCTCTTCAGTAGCAGCAGGCCAACGAGCTCGTTTCACAACTCCCAGGATGGTATACACACAAAAGCTTATCTGCAGAAGAGATGTGGAGRAAGCATTTCTTACCCAGATCACAGTCTGAATCAACAGGTTTTCAGAGAAACACATCATCATCCTATTTCAAAAGGGATGTTCTACAGTGAGCCTAACATGGTGACGGGAACAACTCCAATGAGTTTGCTGCCAGGAAAATGCAGCAAATGATCATGCTATATTCCACCACCTTCAGAGAGCCCTGGCCATGGCAGGATGGCCTAGGAACTCACTATCTGACAATGGCCTCGGGAGTATGCAGGCAGCCAGGTAGGCTGCTAAAAGTAAGGGTCTAGACCATCAGTATCTCGTGTCCTTCATGTACTGGGACAGATGCAGAGATCCAAGATGACACAGTGGTCAAACTGCATTCGCCCCAAATCACAAGCACACCTCTGTGGACAGCATTTCAGTGTCTTCTACACATCTAAGGACACCAACCTCCATTGGCATTCTGTCCAAGTGAAAACTTCACACTAACAACTCAAATAATACAAATCTCCTCAGATGAATTTTAATTATGTTCTATGCTGCAGTCTGAGCACGATGTTCTCAATACTGTCTGGTCTAAAAAACACAACTCATTGTGCTGAATTTCCAAGAATCATGTAAACCAATTGCTTCTCCAAAACCAAACTGCTACATAAGGAGTAGGGAACAACATACTTCACCATGATAAACAATCATAATGGTTTTGCATGGCTCACATGCTCTTTATTGTAGCTTAAAAAGCAAATGCCAGCCTGTTATTCTGCAGTCTGAAAAACCCATTGATCTAAAGAAGTACATGATAGGGAGACCTTGTGTGTAATCACAAGAGAAATGGGGAATGGAAGGAGGCAAGTCTCCTTTCACTAACCATTATACCTCTCCTGGTAATGATACTCACTCTAGACCGGTTCAGGCCACTAGGATCTTCCAAGACTGGATCAGCAATTTTGTTGTCTGCACCCACGTAGGATATAAAGGCTTCAGGATCTGAGAGGACTCTGACAGCAGCAAAAGACAGCAATGGGATTATTGTTTGTACCAGGGAATCTGAGCAGAACTTTGCACTGGCAATAAACATCTAACAAATACAGAGCAGGCTAGAAAGGCAAGGCGGTGCTCCATCCTGCATGCAGGAACACRATTAAAAAGCACCGGATGTGTACACTCTCCAATATCATTGGTTCCCTTGGTCTATGGGGAGCTAAAAGATTCAAATCTCTAATGAAGATAGCCCTGCTGGGAAAACTGCTGGGAATGCCCAGCGACCCAGAGCTGCAGGACATCTCAGCTTTAGTAAATAGAACTCAGCTTCCTACCTTCTCCTGGGAATGAGCAAAGACAKTTTTTTATTTCTCATTTCCTGCAAATGCTGTGAGCATRTTGGGGAACATTCCTCCATTACCTTAAATGACTCTTAACCAGCAATTTTCAGCTAACAGCATTTAGACTGTTGGCAGTTTCCAAACTGTAGGAGAGCTATTAAAACACAACTGTCCAGAGCACCGGAGGCCAAGAGGCAGCCCATCACCCTCATACAGCTTGTGTGTTCCCTTACTGGGCACAGCATTACCTCAACACCTCCAGCTCAAAGCTGGAGAAGAAAGAACCCATAAAAATTACCCATACCTCTGCATCTCTGGGGAGAGCCATAAGCCCGCCACAGGAGCCATGAGCTCCTCCAGGAAAGCTTTCTGTCGCTCATAGTCCTTAAACTGGTTGCTGATGAGGACAAGGGCCTCCATAAGAGCACACTTCTCCATCTGTGTCAGAAGTAGCTCATTGGAGAGCAGCTGTTTCACGTGGTTGTACAACATCTCGAAGTTCGGCTAGAAAACACATCCAAGTGGAAAAGCATCACGCATTTGGCATGGAGGAAGGCCACTGGGGGAGGTAGAGGAGGGGTGTACTGTACAGYTGGAGAAGCATGTCTGTTACCTTTTCTCAACAGAACAATCTCCTCCTCACACTCATGTCTCTCCGATTCTATTCCTCCCTTCCCCTCTATCATCATCATACATCCATTTTACTTTAACTCTCCAGAATGACTGAAATAAGAGGAAAACTCTCACTTAGGCAGTAATATCCCTTCAAGCAGTACCACACTTTAAAATAAGGCTGGTGCTTTTATTTGTTCATAGAAAGCACCTTGTTKTTTTGGCCAGACTTAGGATTCTTCCATCTCTTTGCTTGTGATACGTAACAATTCATATGGTTACTATGATCACCACAGGAATTTTTGCGTTTCTTCCCTTCTTCAGTTGCCACCACATACACCTATAACTTTGTATAAGCAAAGTTTAAGTTTAACTTTGTTAACTTTATACAAAGTTTAACTTTGTATAAGCAATTATCCCCTTCAGCAAAGTCCTCTTGAACACCTTTTGGGACAACTCAGGGTCCTTGGGTCTTCTAGTGATATGTCTGGTTTGCCATGGGAAAGAGACAACTGTAGTTCAAGGATCAATTGAGTAGAACAAAAACCAACCCACTAGTTCTTAACATCAATTGCAGAACGCAGATTGGAACCTCTAAATAACCTTAATCTGCATCCTTTAGAAATGCCTTTCTTTAAATTAGCAATCTTCTATGGTCCTCCCATAATCCTAGATCCCACTCCACAGAAACACCTCCAAAGAAAGGACTTCAGAGCTATACATTTTGCATGCAAACTGTTTACTTCAGCAAAACAAATAAAACACAGCTCATGAAATTTAAATGTATTTGTCTTCTAATCTCAAGCTCATCCAGAAACCAAATATTCTTCTTTTCCTCCTATATTCTGTTAAGTAACAAAAGAAAATCTAATCTCATTAGCCACACTAGTGTGTTCAGCTAAGGAACCAACTGAGACCACCACTGGTGACAACATGGAAATTGAGCAAACATTCCCATGAAACCAGTGCAGTGCTGCTTGCATCCTCCTCCTCATCCCTTTTACATTTAACTCATCAATTTACAATTCAACTCCTCAGGGCAGAACATTTCTCAGCAGGGAAGAAGAGAGGTACAGGGAATGAACCACTTAGCCATTTGTGCAGCAGGAATGCTTSTTGCAAGAAAAGCAGAGACTATAGCCAAGGATGCTGAAGATCCCACAAAATCCAACTGAAACCGAGGCAAGACTCTTTATGACAGAGTTGTGTTTACATACCAGGACAAGCTGAGGGTAATCCCGGCACATCTTTATGATTGAGGAGCATGCATGCCTTCGCACATTCTTCACTGCTCGAGTTCTAGGAGCCTGGATAGACAGAACAAACTTCAATGAAACAAAAGAAAAGTTCAGCCAAATGCAGGGTATCTTCAAGAGACAAATTCATTATATATAGYTTTCTGCACTGTTGAGCACAGATCAAAAAAACATTTTCATGCCTCCCTTGCTCCCTCCAAACAATCATGCAGCAAGCAAATTTCCTCTGAAGCAGCAGTCAGCTCAAGAAGTCCACGTTCATACAAGCTGTACTTCAGAAGTGAGGATGCCATGGCTCTTACACACTATTTCAAGACTCCAAGCACTCCACAGCTAACTGGTGGGTTTACCAGTCAGCCATCCTTCAGAGCCCTGTATTCCAAGTACTGAAAGAATACCCGGAGCTAATGAAGGGATTTCATTCTCACAAGGCCAGCACTGACTGGGGAACTAAGTGTACCGGCATTAGAGCATGCCTATGGCCTTCTAAGCTTGTATGCCAAAGCTTAGTAGGCTGTGTCARCCACAGAGGTCAGCAATAACTAGACTCCCCAGCTTTTTCAGGAGCAGARCTATGCTAGAGAAGCCTACTACAATAGTGTATTCAGATGCAGGACACTCCCTCCACTAGAATATGATTAGATCTAACTGCTTTAGCTTATTGATAATAATTGAGACGTACCTTACTTTCTTCTACAACTTCAAAGGTAACGGAAGCAAACAGCTGTGAGAAAAGGGAGAAGAAGCAAAAAACCCTATATTATTTGTTAATATTTAGCACTGAAGTCTCTTTGAGCTCAAGGAATAGGTAATAAAGGTTTTAGTGCAATTTCACTGAAGTCAGTGAAGAAGCCCTGAGGAAGCTGAAAGATGAGGCATAAAAACATGGTGTTTACTGCTCAGAGAATGCATTTAATGTTAAATTTTAGGGCAAGAGCTGTAAAATTTGGGTTGACTGACATTACTGTTCTTGTGACAAGCCTCAGTCTTGGTCTCTCCCATCTTTAACATGAAGGATAGTCCTTCCCCGACAGYAACATCAACAGGATTGACTCCTGCAGTTTAGTACAAGAGCCCTGCACCACAAAAAGCCAATGTGATTTTAGCAGGATTTGTACATGCCTACCTTGGAAAGTACTTGTGGGAGGTATTCTGGTCGGTAAGTGACAAACGGAAAGAGAGCAGAGACATTGGTGAGCACACAGGACAGGATGAGAGGATCTTTTGTTTCAAAATTAAGGACAAGCTGCAGCAGATCTATGCCATCATTCACTGGGATTTCCTACAAAGATAGCAAAAAAAAAGGAAGAAAAAGGGAGGCAACACTCAATACTTCAACCTGTAGTGTAGTGTACTTCCTACAAAACCTAGAAGAAAGGCTGAGGGAAAAAGGACAGCAGCATCACCACTGTTGATAGGGCAGTCTTGAGACATCAGCCTCTAGTCCCCACACTATTGCTTGCATCTCTGAGAAAGGCAAATTTCCTGTCTCAGTCTGTCTCCCAATTCTCCTCTTGACTTTGTCCAACAGATTCCATGCTTAACCAACTGTACTGACCCATATAATWATGCTACTGTGATTAGACTGGTGAGTGCATGAGCAGCTTAATCTAATAAAAAAATCAAACAAACATYAAACACATCAAACTGATCCTTCTGATTTGCCTGCTGTTGAACAAAAGGCACAGGGAAAATGTTTTTTATCTCCTACTCTGTGGACATAAGTTCTTCTCATTTAGTTAGAAGTTAAAACAAAATTTGAAAATCTAATCAAAGCATTATTAAATAACTCAAAGTTTTTTTCCTTACGTAATCTCTTCTCCTCTAGCAAGGCCCTGTGTCAAAGCATGTCACCTGAGCACTCTCCTGTGACTTGTCATCCCAGTGTCCAGAACTAAGACATACACGGAGGTAACCAGGTACTGCAAACTGCTCAAAGGTAACGTAACTGAAAAACCCTACTGGTGTTAACTCAAAAGAAGCCAGGAGAGAAGCAAGAGCATGGGATACACATACRTCTTTATCCATGGTTCGAAACATCTGGCTGATGACGCTCTCCGAGAAAAAGGTCATGGCATCCCACTGCACAAAGGATGGAGAGAAGATGGAGCAGAGACCTTCGCCCGTCTTAGCTGAAAGGAAGAGTACACCATGCTCAACCACCCTCAAMAGCAGCCTGATAAGCTCCTGTGCTGCAATATCTTAGCGCTCACAAGTATTTTGGCCACACAGCTCTCCCTGCAGATGCCTTKCAGGGATGCACTGGGAATAATAAAGGTAATCCCGTGTGATTTGCTTCATGTAAGTGAAGGCCCCTTGAGACAGACATAAGTCTTTGTGGTACTATGCAGAGCAATATTAGCAMATCACAGAAGGCAAAAGAAGGGAGACCACATGCCCAGATTCAGCACTGCAGCCAAGACTGCCCTCCGTGTGACTTTGCAGAGGACCAGCAGCCTTCCTTCACAGCAGGAAAGCAAGGTAAATGACAAGGGATTTGTCAGACAGGCGTAACTTCCTTAACAAAATTAATCAGTATGTTACAGAGGTAAAATGTTGTAATGATACAAATAATGGTAAAATTGCATGAGAGGGACAGCTATACCTATTCTGCACAGAGATTTGGGGTAAGGAAAGGAGGAGCCAGGCACTTTACATTAGTTATTCCATATGTAGACTCTTAAGAGATAAATAAGGGAAGGGTTGGGTTTGAYTTGGTTTTGCTTTTAACTTGCAAAAACCTTAAAAGCCTGAAAATCTAGCATGGAGTCTTGGCTATCACTTAAAAAACTCCAACAACATCAACACAAAACAGGCCAAGAAGTTTCTTCTTGACTTTAATTAAAAAACAAATCCCATACCCCTGTTTTTTTTTTTTTCAGGTAACCTACAGTTCATGGGTCCAGGATCAACAGGAGCTGTGAGTTGGTACTTCAGCCATTCACCAGCCATTTGGAAGCCAGTTAGGGGGTCCAGACGACAAGCCATCCTCATCACCTCTCCTTGCTGGGCTCGGAAAGCTGCAGGGAAAAATCAGAAACCAAGAAACCAGCTGATGCTGCAAATTTTGCAGACCCATGAACATTAAGGACTCCCACTTTGGCAGTAGCTGTGTAGTGGGCAAACACAAACACACTAACAGTATGTTTAGGCAACAGTATGTCCAGGATGGGCAATTTTTGAAGTGATTTAAGTGGACTGTAAAATTATGGACTAAGATTTAAAAAATACAATTGGTATGAAAATGTGGTATGAATTATGAAAATCTATGCTAAACCAGATTTACTACAAATAAACCCTTATTTTTAATTTAAAATATTCTTCAAACTATAAATGTTTTCCACTTACAAAGCATCTTGGGATACTGAGACAAAAAAAAAACAGCATTAGATAACTACCACTTTCTTCAGCTAAACACACTTTTCCTAGATTATCAACTAATGACAAACATGTGTGAACTCAAAACCTGAGCTGCCTTGTTTTCAATTTCAAAGATACTAAAAGCATAGTACASAACAGGAATTTCAATTGTTCCAAAATATTCCAGTGCATGACCACACAAAATAATCACCTCTGCTGACTACAAATGCAACTTGCATCGTTTAATAAAGTTGTTTTTTTGTGCTTCATATTATATATGTAATGTCTTCAATATAACTTAATCCTCTAAAACTATTTGAGATTCTGCCCTCATGCATTAAGCTACTTTATGGTTTCTACCCAAACAGATTTATTACAGTAAGTAAGAAATAAACAATCTAATWAGAAATAAAAATGCAACCCTTAATATCTTCAGACATAAAAAGTAAAAATTTATGTAATTTATTCAATATATCCTCCACCCACCAAGTTAGTACTAAACCATACCAGCCAGTGAAAACCAACTTCAGTTTTGGGAAGAAAAATACAAAATTAAAGAAAAAGTAAAATCATTAATATCTAGTGCTGCTTTAAGATCACAATTAAATTTGGCTATTTTAATTGCTCAACTCTAGCTATTGGTACTAAATCAGAAGTTTCTTACCAGGGCCAAGACAGATTTTCTTTCTGGAATGACATCTAAAGCCTTTTGTAAGCTGCCTTCCTCTCCTAACCTGTGCATGACTTAAGGGTGTTTTCCTCTCTAGGTGACCAAAGACACGTTTTGTTTGACACCAGAATGTTATCAGGCCATCTACTTGACCAGCAAGCAAAACAACAGCAAAATGTAAAACTAAACACATGAGCTGCCACAGGAAAATCCTAACTTAATTTACTCCAAGATCCAGGCTGAACAAGTTGAGACACAAATGGAAGCTACCAAGCCAATATGGTAGGCTCCAAGCTCGGCCCCTGACTAGAAGTTGGAGAAAAGGTAAAGACAACAGAATGCACAAAGGGTCATGGCAACTTACAGTTGAAGAAGGCATTGAAGTCCTCATCACTGTCAAAATCAAAGCGGGAGTATTCACAACTGGGGCTGTCTGCTTTAGAAGGAAAGCCCACCTGGAGACAAAGWGGAAAAGGTTAGGAAGGAAGAGAAGTCACCCACCCCAGCTAACACCAGCTTCAAGGAGATGAAGACTGGAGGCAAGGAGCAGACAATAAAACCAAGACACAGCTGTGTGCTCAGCAGCCTGGAGATCATGTCTGACCACACCAGCAGAAAAAGTTGTGATCCACAGGTCATGTTCACCCAGGCACTTTCTCACATCCAGCCAGTTGTGGTTCCCACATACCTTYACTAGGTTGGTCATTGATGCACGGAGATACTTGGGAATGACAGCCAGCAACAAAGGRTCACGAGACAGAACTTCATGCCGAAAGAGGGCTCCCCATGTGATCTGGGTGGAAGAGCGCAGAAACTGGGGGAAGAAGAGAGAAAAGAAAGTGCAGAGGAGGATTTAGTACTGCAGTGTCCACTGCTAACATTAAGCACTGCTATCAGAAAGCAACAACACATTATAATATATTTTTTATATATACAAAGTTGAGACCAAGGCACATTGAAGGCACAACCCAAATTTCCAGAAGGCCAAAAAGCTCTAATATTAGGGCTGATTACAAATTCTGCATTTTCTACTCAGCATCTCTGTGTCAGGCACTGCTCCTGATGGGGTGGTATGGAGCAAACTCGGCCCTCMAGGCCTTCATCTGAAATGGAGCCTAGCTAGAGAGCAATATTTAGCAGCTGAGGTTCTGCAGTCTTCTCCAGGCTAGCTCAATTATGCAKTCACACACAGACACACAAGAGTTTAAGCCCTTTACATACCTGGCTGGGATGGGTTGTGAAGGCTAAAAATGACTCAAGGTATTTTCCAAAGTTGGCTGGCATTTCCACATCACAATCTGAGCCCTATGAGGAACATGAAGTATTTCAGACAAAATACTAACTTTTATGGCAGGCTGGGCTCACAAATGGTATGTTTCAGGGTAAASCAGGAGCACTACATCCAAGGCCATAGACTGTAAAGGAGCAGAGACAGAAACACTGAACAACTGCTTTTTGTCTGAAACCAGTATAGCCCAAGGAGCATCAAGTTCTGCTGACCACCCTGGAGGTGCTGGAGATACCATCRCCCTCATTCAAGAGTAAAGGGTGACTTCTCAGATCATGGAGCTCCATTAAAGCCAAATTTACAACCACKGCTGCTGCTGCTGCAAGGCACAATTTTACTCCTCTTGGGGCAAACCCACCCAGCAGTACCACAGTAGTGCAATTCAAACTGTAGAATTTCACAAGAAATACACCCAGGTAAGTTCAATCCCGTTTCTCCAAATGTTTCATGTATTTAACATATGGGTATCCATGACCAGTAACTTTCTCAGAAGCTTGTCAGGAAAGTAAGTTTTGCCTGAAACCATAAATTCAAGATTTTGCTGCTTCTCACAAATTACAACATGACCTGGTGCTCTCAAAATCCCTGGAATTGTACAGCTTGGTGCTGCCTCTCCCAAGTGATTCTGAATTAGCAAGTTTCATCTCATTACTTCATTATGGTTTAACAGCTCCTACTGCCTAACAGCAAGTGGAGTCTCACTGCAAGTAATAATGCACACTGTTTGCTGTCCATTCTTTTTCGGAATAAATTCTCAAAGGATGCTTTTTTTTCTTTCCCTCCCTGTGAGACTTTGCTTTATCACTTTTACAGGCTGGTTGCTTCCATTTCCCCACAAACAGCATCTCTCAAGAAGCTTGCCCTCCTCACTGTAGTTGCACTGAATGTAGAAGCAGTGAGCTGAATGGAGAGAGTGGGAATTCAGTAACCAGCATGGCATGAACGGTATGAATTTGCATCTTCATCTCAATGTTGACACAAAGCATTACAAAGATGAACAGAAGGAACAAAACTCATTTCTTACTTCAGCTTGAGAATCTTGATAGAAGAACAGACAGGTATATTCTTTGAGTTATTTTTATKGGGAAATTTAAAAGACTTCCAATAGAAGAGTAATTTTCTGGACTAGATTTCCTGTAGCAGTAGTCAGCTAAAAACCTGACCAACTTTCAGTGAATCTCAGCATTTTTATAGAGGTTATAGGAAATGGTTCTTGATGACAGCAAAGCTCTGGCATCAGTCAGGGTCCCTCCAGTCTACTTTCCTATGACTTGACAGGATACAGTTATCTCACTTAAAAGCAGAGCCATTTCTGCCTTTAGGAAATGCATGGAGAGAACCCGACAATGCCAAATGTGCAGAGAGAACCCTGGTCCTATCTTTGATCAGGGTTACCTCAAGCCCCAGCCCTAAAAACTAGCCTTCCCAGGGTTGCAGTTGGTATTAGTAAAGACTTACTAGCAACGCACATAGCTGGCTGCCCAATGCGCACAAAACTTGGCAAAGTCTCTTCAAGAAAACATAGTGCTTCTCCACCARGCCTTCTCCATCTGCTGTCCTGGGAATGAGGGAAAGGGGAAAAACAGCATTGGTTACTTGCGCTGTAGGTGACAGGCACACTGGTGTCTATCTTGTAGATAAAAAGAGGGCTACAGCAATTTGATTTCAATGTAGTGGGATYTTCTTTGCTATTATCAAGAAGTACTGCTTTATTGGCATCTAAAACCTCTGAAATACTCCCTCCTTCTGATYAGTTTCAGGCTAAAACACAAAGCCAGGGAAGCTGTGCTATTTACACCTCTTYGTCCTTCAATTATGGGTTTCAAAAAAAAACAAAAAAAAACCCTAGTTTTTCAGGTTTTGCAAAAGAAATGGTGGTTTTATTCTCTTATATCCAGCCCCCACTTCCTTCAGTTAAGCAGTAGTATCTTCTGCACATACAAAGCCATTTGTATGCAGTTTTGCACAAAATCACAGCAGCACCATGGTACTCACTGGGCAGCAGACAGGATGCAGTGCATYGCAACGTCTCCAAACAAGACCATCAGAGGCTTCCGATCTTCCAGCTTACCCTATACACAAAACATGTCATAMACCTCAACTGGAACATAATTATTTATTCCCATCTACATAAATACTTATTTCTAKCTCCAAGCAAAATTAGGAGACTCACAGTTTTCCTTCCATCTGGGGAGGGGCTTACGGTCCACATATGATTTTAGTAAAAACTTCCCARAATTCCAAGGTATCTGATCTAAAAAAATTCTCTAAGCAATCCCACCACAGGAAATTTAAATGGCAAAACTGACCCTGAGACATTATGTCTTATTCACAGAAGACTGGCTAGTTACTTAGAGGCAGTTGATAAACACTAAGCTGCTTGTTAATGTATGGGTCAAATCACCTGCTTAGATCCTGCTGTCATTTCTCTGAGCTGCCAGCTGACACAGCTGGTGACACTATTTTCCACTTCACTGTGGTAGGAAGTGGGGGGAAAAATGTCAATGGGGACCTCCAAGTTCAAACTGCAAGGAGAGTGAGCACAGAATTTGGAAAGGGTTCCAACAGTTGCTCTATGTATCRTGCTGGTATGACATTAACGATAAATATAATTAACACAATAAGCCAAATTTGAATTTTGATTCTTAGGTAAAAAGGCAAAGATCGTGTTGCTCAATCTGAAGAATTATACAGGAGAATAGGAGAAAAATAAAGGGGAGCCAGAAGAGCTGGGGAGGAAGAACTCACTTTCCTGCTGACAGCAATCAGGAGACACTCTGCTGCTCCAACTTGGAGTTCAGGCTCATTTAGGAGCAGACACAACATCTCCAAGAGCTTGCAGTTATCTGCTGTGATATGGCTTAGGGCTACCCAGTCAATGTAGCCAGCCAAAGTGTTGAGTGCTGCTATCCCCACACGACARTTTGCCTGGGCCTGTGAATGGAGAGAAAGCATGAGATCAGATCCTGAAAAAACCAACCAATTCCTACATAAAGCCACTCACTCCCTGGAATAACAATACCAAGAACCTCCCTGACAAAGTGAGAGACTGGGACCCTTCTGCTGCCACTCATCACTTCTCTCAAAGGATTTGTACTATGAGTGAACAAATCCATCTGTATGAAAATGCAGACAGTACGACTCAAAAGCCTGGGAAAGCCTAGTTCTAAGTAACTTCCATTACTTATGAGCTAACTCCCATATAGCTCCACTCACCTTTGGTTCCTGAGCCAAGTCAGTCTTCTGAAAAAGAAAACAAGAGAGGGAAAGTGAATAGCTACAGTATACATCCTCAAAGATTCAGACAAAAAAGAGGCTGCATCACAGTCTCCCACTCAGGACATTGCTGCAGCCAATAAAGCCACTTCAGCAGCCCCCAGCCAGGTAAGACAACAGGACTCTGAACTGCAAGCTAAGCCACAATTTCCTTTTCATCCAAAAGATAACATTCTTGTCAGCAAACACCAGGGAGACACAGTGGACAAGAAGAAAAGCCATTTTGGTACTTCCTGGAGACTAGCAGGGAAGAAACTTTTTGCCTTTTAAAAGCACCTTGCAGCCAAAAGCAAGACTCTGAAAAGATGCTGGTGGCTTTTAAGATTCAGGTCTGAAAGGGTGATTTGTCCATGGTCAGAAAGGCAGTTGGAGAGAACTGRAGCAACAACTTGGAGCGTGACTCCCAGGCCTAAGACACTTAACAGCAACAATGCACTGCCTGWACCATCTTTTTGCCTAATGCAAACATGCCCCTCAGACACTCAGGTTTGATGTGTCTTTCAGATGAAAAGACATCACAAGAATTTCTTCCCACTGCAAGGTTTTGGTTTGGACTATTCACTGCATGATTTTAAGTTAATCAGCTTGCGTCCAAAGCATTAAATATACAACCCACCTTATAAATATGTTTATCTATTAATCCATCATACTTTTAAGCACTACACATTATTATGGTCTTGGGGACCATCTCCCCGAGTCTGTGAACAGACAGGCGAACATCCAACCCTCAGAATCGACCCTGTGCACAAAGAGCCCAAAGATCTGCTAACCTGGGGAGTGGTGAGGACTTCTTGTTCCTGGGGTGCTCCAACCTTGCCAATCAGAAAGATTCCACCATTAGCAGAAGCAGCCACACTTCAGAGCCTCAAGCACTGCAATGCAAACCTTACCTGGAAATGCATTTCAACCAGACTGCAAAATACACCAGGGTCACCCTCCCACCACCATGAACTGAACAGAAAACTGGCTGCTCAGTGTGGGGGGGGAGGATGCTCAGCCTGACAGTGTATCAAGAAAGCTTACAGAAGTCAGGTAGAAAAGAGTTTTTCATTGCTTCCCACTTTCTCGTTTAGTATAACTCTGGATTTTTCCATTCATGGAAAAAAGAATGTGAAATATAACTAAGCAACTTGTTTCTARTTTGTTTTTCTCTCAAATCCACTTCCTTTTCACAGGAACAGACTGGGGTAGAGAATCCTCTTCAGCAACCACTGTGCCCACCCTCTATCTGATTCTAGGAAAGAATTCAGGAAAAAAGTCTGCTTACACAAAAAAAAAAAAAAAAAAGAGTATTTTTCACTACAACTTGACAAAAAAAGGGCTTCCTGACTTGAGTTCTTGGAGAAAAGGACTAGAGGCACAGACGCATATTGAGACAACAGAAACTCACACACTTTGGTGAATCACCTCAAATGTAGCACTGCAGCTTGAGACACCATCCAGGGCTCCTGTCTGCTCTTAACCACTGTGAGTTACATAAACCACCCCAAATTACCTGTTTCTGCCACAACCACACCTTCATTTTGCAAAGTTCTACAGCCCTGGTGACCAGTAGGCATTCCAACAGCATGGATGAAGCATGCAACCACTCAAACCATTTACACCAGCAAACTCTAAGTATCAATACTAACACTGTCGACCTGTGTGTTCAGTCTCTGAGCAACACCAGCTTCCCAGGACACAGCASATCCTTATCTCAGAGCAGCAGCAACAGATTTCAGTTTCTGCACTTGCTTCCCCAACACTTTGTGAGCTGTACTCTAATTCTTAAATGCCGCCAGCAMAGATTAAACCCAAAGGAAGGAGACTCTCACCATGCTTCTGTATTTGCTGACATTCTGCTGCAAGGCAGTTAGCAAGAAGCTGAAGATCTTTTCCATGTTCTGGGTGAGGGTTTGCTGGATATCTCGTCGCCGCTGGGTAGGCAGAGTTTGAAATGTCACCACATCCTCTGCCAAACGTAGGAGGATGAACATCACCAGTTCTGTTTGAGTTTCCTGATGTCCCAAAGTGAAATACACTCCATCAGCACAATCCAAACATTAAAATCTCTAGAGACTAGCTCAAAAATGTGAAGAGAAAGCAAGCATGCATGAAGGCACAGGTCATTTTTGGGAAAATAAGTCAGGAGGATGGCCCTCTGTCTGTTAAAGTCCTCTCAGGATAGCTTAATCTTATGGGGATTTTGGAGTCCATGACCAGCCTGTCCCACTTGATTCCAAGTGAGTTAGATTTTCCTCAGGATGATGGAAGACTGAACCCCATACTAAGAGCAAGCAAAAGAGAACAGACAGTTGTGTTTCATACCCCTTGCTTGGAGAGGGTATCCAGCTCCTTTAGCATGTCAGGCCAGTGCTGAGGCCATTCACGCTTGATCATCTCCACCACAATACGAGACAGCACATCCTTAATGTGACTTTCCTCCTCCAGGATACTTTGAGTTCCCTGTGACAGAAAGGGGGCGGAGTCACACAAAACAGCAAGCGTTAGSCATTTATAACTGCCCTGGGAAACACAATGTTTGCAAACATTCTAAACCACAGAAACTAAAATAAACAAAACACAACATTGGGCAGCTCTTTCTTGCAGCTACCTCAGATGACACTCCTACGCTCCCAAGCATCCTTAGCTAATGAACTCTGGGAACCAGAAGGATTAACCTCAAAAGAAGGCCACTTGGTCACGAGAGCAATCACAACAACAGAGAAAACACGACTAAGATACTGATAAATACTTCAGTATTTYTGAAAGGATAAGAACATCCATAGTTATTGAATTTCCTCCTAAAAAAAGAAAATGTACCTTATATATGCTATACAAGCCTCACAACTTCCTGCCATGTGAGGTAACATGGCTATTCACCTGACAAGACAGAGAAAAGCACTGAAACAACCAGAGACACAAAGCGAAAAAGCAATGAAAAGCAAAACTGAATTCAGATCCTCTGCACCAATTAACTGGAGTATTTGTTCCTTTTGCTCTTACAATTCAGAAAACAGCCTGGGGTAGCAGCAGGTACTTACACTGGATATGAGRCCCATAACATTGTTCTTTAGATAAACTTTTTCTAGGCGAGGCATATTGTTCCAGCGGTATCTGTTAAAAATAAACAAAAATGATATGAGATCAAAACATTTGTAAAGATCTCTGACTTGATTCTCAATGAATGATTGCATCTTTACCTAAACTAGAGTCTACAGCTCCCTGTCCCTGCCAGCATCCAATCCTTTAATGAAAAGGCTTAGCTAAAACTGCTGCTGGCAAAAGGGCGCGCCCCACCGAGGTCAACAGACACCAGAAGCAGCAGCAATAGCACAAAGCATCAGGTCTGCAGAGGCGGCAAAGAAAGGAATCTCAGAACTGAACTAATACAAAGCCTCTTTGTTAGCAAGAGGCCAACAACAAAACACTGCAAAGACCTACTGGTAAACCAGTGTGCTTATTTTCATCTTGTCTTAGAGCTCAGTGAATTCCCAACCTGCCTGAAAGCCAATCTTTCCTCTCTTACAGAAGAGAAGCGCAGGACTGCAACTGTCCTCTGCTGCAGAACAAACTCCTTGCATCCTGAAAGTGCCTCCCGCGCCGGAATGGGCGCAGATCCCACGCCAGCGCTGGGTGGCGGCAGGCCGGGACCCTTCCCCGGCTCGGCGACGCGGGACGAGCTGCCTTACTTGACCACATGCTCCAGGATCTGTAGGCCGAAGTGCCGGACGATGGCCGTCTGCGTCTTCTCCGCCAGCTTCAGCCCGCAAGGCACGCAGATGGGGCACTTTTCCTTGAACTCCTCGCAGAACTAGGAGAGGGAGGGCCGGGACACAGACACGCAGTTACACACCGAGGCAGGAGGTGGCAGCCCCCTCCCTGGCGGAGCACGCCGGGGCACACGCGGCCGCCCGACCCTCGCCACCTGCYGACGGCTCCCAGCACCTCAGGGGACGCCGGGGACCGGCGCGCCACGCTCTCGCCCTCCGCGGGGCCGTGCGGACGGGGCGCCCGCGTGGCCCAAGCCCGGCGCCCTCCCTCCCTCTGCCCGTCTCTCCCTCCCTTCCCGGCCGAGCAGTACCTTGAGGGCCTCCAAGCGGTACCGCTGCGTGGACGTCGGGTCCATGATGACGGTCACCGCCTTCACCAGCTGCTCGCAGAGGCCGCTCACCTGCTCGGCGGACATGGCGGCGGCGGCAGGCGCGCGCCACCGGCCACCAACGGCCGGGACAAGCTGGGCGGCCGGGACGCAGCTGGGCGCATGCGCCGGGAGGGGAACGGGGATACGGGGATACGGGGAGAACGCGGGCGCCGCGCACCGTCGCGGCGGGGACATGCGCACGCCCCATCGCACCGCGGAGAACTACAACTCCCGGCGTGCCGCACGMGGAAAGGACAGGCGCCGCAAGGCGSTGGGCCGAGGCGGGGCTCTCCGCCCCACAGAGCGGGCGGTCATTCTATGATTCACTCAGTCGGGCGGGAGCCGGTGGCGGCGGCGGAATGTCGCGGGGCCGGGAGCGCGTRGTGGCCCTGGTAGACATGGACTGCTTCTTCATGCAGGTGGAGCAGCGCCTCGACCCGCAGTTGCGGGGCCGCCCCTGCGCGGTGGTGCAGTACACCGAGTGGCAGGGCGGCGGGTAGGTAGCGGAGCCGGCTTGGCGACCCCGGCTCTTCGTCCCACCCCGCTCCCCGCGGGGCCGGCCCGCCCCGCACTTCACCTCCGTATCTTGGCAGGATCATCGCGGTGAGCTACGAGGCGCGCGCCTTCGGCGTGTCCCGCGGGATGTGGGCGTCGGAGGCGCGGGCGYTGTGCCCCGAGCTGGCGCTGGCCCGGGTGCCGCAGGCGCGGGGCAAGGCGGACCTCACACGGTGAGAGCGGGGCCCGGGGGTGGCGGCGGCGCGGGGCCCCCTCCTGTCGCGGGGCGGCGGCTGAGCCCGTGCCCGCCGCCCGGCAGGTACCGGGAGGCCAGCGCGGAGGTGATGCAGGTGCTGTCGCGCTTCGCCGCCATCGAGCGCGCGAGCATCGACGAGGCGTACCTGGACCTGACGTGCAGCGCGCGCCACCGGCTGCGCGAGCTGCGCGGGCGCCCCCTGCCGGCCGCGCTCCTGCCCAGCACCTTCGTGCAGGGACTGCCCGCCGAACCCGGCGGGACGGGGCCGGACCGAGCCGAGCCCCCCGGGAAGGGTACGCACTGACTGACCCCCGGGAAGGGTACGCACTGACTGACCCCCGCCCCCCGGGAAGGGTACGCACTGACTGACCCCCGCCCCCCGGGAAGGGTACGCACTGACCCCTGACCCCCGGGAAGGGTCCGCTCCGCCTGCTTTGTCTCCCGCCAAGCAAGAGCATGGTCAATGGGGTCTGTGTTTTCTGCTTTAAAAATGTCTGCTTCTCCTCCCTGCGGCTGGAATGCGCTTCYAGAAGCCTGTGGCTGTTGCCTGGGACTGGCTGATGCTGCGGGTCGCCTTGCTGGGCTCCGCACCAAGTGCCCACATCGTGTCCCCTTGTGATCCCCTTCGTGTCCCTTTTCTAGAGGAGCTGCGGCAATGTGGCTTGCACGAGTGGCTGGSGTTGCTGTCTTTCGATAACCCTGATTGTCCTGACCTGCAGCTGACCATGGGCGCTGTAATTGTGGAAGAAATTAGGGTGGCTGTGGAAGCAGCTACTGGATTCAGGTGTTCAGCTGGCATCTCGCACAACAAGGTACWGCACAACTGTACATTATGCTAATGTACATAACACATTAGCCTGATTTCTTCTGAGTAGTGGAATCAGAATATGCTGTAGATGCTCTCCTATACATCCGTACAAGTCTCCTGTAGAAGATGAGCCGAGTGGGGAATGTAACCCTGTGTCWTTGCACCTTTAGGAAAATTATAAGACATCTGGAAATGGGAAGAACTTTCCCAGAGATGTGGCCTGGTCAGTCAGCARTCCATTCATTTACTGCCTGGATTCCTGGTGTACCCTAATGAGTGAGCTCACTAGGAGCAAAAGGGGTTTCAGTCCCCCAGAAGTGTTTTCCTGTAGAAAAAACATGAGCATGAAGCTGTGAAGCTGGTAACTTCACCTTGAGTTTCAGGCAGCAGTGGCTATAGCCAGTTTGACAGACACGAATTCCCAGCAACTCCGAGGCAGAACATCATTTTGGGGTACTGAGGTGAGCTCAGTTGCTTTTGCTCTTTCTGTTGAGTCAATATTTACTCTGCTGGCCGTGGGGATTTGGGTGATGCTCAGCCAGCTGCTAAGAGCAGTCACAGGAGCACTTGGTGCATGACAGCAGCTGCAGAGACAAACGGACTTTGGTACTGCAGCTCTGGAGGATTTCCTGCCGTGTGACAGGCAGGGTGGTTTACTGAGACCACCCTTTTCATTCTGCAGAAGAGGGGCTTATTTAGACAGCTATATGACTTTATAAAGGCAGGCTCTGACTAGAAAAAAAGACAGTGGATGCTTTGGGAGTTCAAGGAAGTTAAGTTTAATCTTAGAGTGCTGCAGAAACAGCTGGATACAGGAACTGGAGCTAGTGCTGCACTGGCTCAGTTTGAAACTAGAGCAGACTGTGGGGCAGAAATGAGCTAGCTGAGGAAGGTTGCTGGTGTAGGAATTTCTAGTGGAAGGAATGTTCAATCTGCCTTTTTGCTTTCTTTAATCAAGAGTAACAGAGAACCTTCCTGATATTCCTAGGAGATTCTCCCAGCTTCCATTTTCTATGCCAGGTTTGGGGTTTTTTTGAGCGAGTGATGACATTATGAYGTACTGTGCTATCTCTGAAGAACTGTGTATCTGTAGCAGCAAGCTCAGAGCAGAGATCACCACAGCCTAGTTGTGGCTGTGCAGAACACTCTACTGTGCTTCCACAGCCACCTCACCTCCGGGGCTAAAAACCTTTTTTTGCAAAATGAAAGGGGTGGTCTCAGTAAACCACCCTGCCTTTCACCCAGCAGAAAACCCTCTGTAGCTGCAGCATCAAAGTCACCAAAGTCTGTTTGTTTCGGCAGCTGCTGTCATGCACSAAGTGCTCCTGTGGCTGCTCTCAGCAGCTGGCTGAGCATCACCCAAAGCACAGATGGCAGGCTAAACACTGACTCAACAGAAAGGGGAAAAGCAGCCCAGCTCACTTCAGTGCCCCAAATTGGTGATCTTCTGCCTCTGAGTCACTGGGAATTGGTGTCAGTAAAAACCATTCTTGTTAAGAGTACATTAGGAACCTAGATGATGAATGAGACCAACAGTTTGGAAGGATGTGGAGGATACCAGCACGCTTTTCTCAAGAACCACTCATGCCAAATTGATTTATCTGCCCTGTTTGACAGCAAAAGTGGCCAAATGTGCAGGGAAGATTGCGCTCTGATGYGTCAACATTAAGTTTTCTAACACACCTCACTCTGACCTGAATAACCTGACAATGACACTGTACCAGTTGCATGACAGCATGACTGAGGTTGTCGAAGGKCATGCGTCTAACTGAAAAAATGTTATTGTTTCCCATAATTATTTTGTTCAGTGAGTTGCACTCAAATTGGGGTGTTTAGAGTGGAATCCTGGGGGGATCTGTCTGAGTCTGCTAAGAGCCAGTGTTTTCACTGAAGCTTACAGAGGGGGTATGCTGCATGAGTTCAGCTGTTACACAGATGAGGCTCAGAGCCTGAGCTATGAAAACTCTGAGATGTGAAATTTGAGTTGAAAATTCTGAGCTTGAAAATGCCTAGAATCAGTCTGAAATCACCAAACTGTGCTTCTTATGCTCCTCACCAACTGTTTTTTTTGTTTATAGAAAAAAAGCAACCAGCAGGATTTTGGCTACGTAAATCAGGAAGTAGCCTGGAGTTGTTGTGGATAAGCAGTAGGATGAGTCAGTAACACAAGTGCTCTTGTAGAAATGCCAAATCCTGTTTCAGCATGGGCAGTTTACAGAAGATGTCAGAAAAAGTAAATTATTTCTCCCCATCAAGTCTCAGTGATGGGTTTGGCTTGTAGCGTRTCACTTTATGAGGTGGGTAAAGTTGGAAGTCTCCAGTCAAACAAGAACAATAGTAATTTGACACCTGCAAAGGGATGTACTTTGTCTAGAAAAGAGTTTGAATGTATGTGAGACTGTAAAATGGGCTTTCAATAAAAGTCATAGCTTAATAGGCAGGCAAGAAGTTTTGCTTAGTTACAGGATGTGTGGCAAAGCAGTGAAAGAGGAAGTTATTAGACTTGTTCAGAAAAACCTCAAACACCCAGGGAAACATATTTCAAACTGGCCTGTCTATTCTTGATGCTGTGGTAGCTTAGAGTGGGAAGGGAAGCTGTATAGCAGGTAGGTTGGAGAACATGCCTTCCAGGCTAACAATTCTGCGTTTTGCAGGTTTCCTTTTGTGGCACTATGCTGCTGCAGACCTCTCAGAAGATTAAAATAGTGACATTGAGAAAACACAGAAATTAATGAAGGAAAAAGAGATACTGAGCTACATAGCCTGGGGAGGGTTATGGGGATGCTGTGGAAGCTCTGGCAAGCCTGCCTGATGGAAAACTATACTAACCACAACARATGATAGACCAGGATCCTCTAAACTGCCTGGAGCAGAAGTCCARCCCTTTGCAGAATTAGAAGCCTGGAAGCAGCTTTGCTTTCAGAGTACCCAGCTAGTGAATGTTAAGTCCTGAGGTGGATACTGCCTAGGAGCAAGCATTGGGGCTCCCTGCACATCTTTCTAGCARCTATTCCAAGGGCACCTCTTAGAGGTGATGCAGCACAAGCTGTTAGGTCRAGTAACATTAGGCCAGTGCATGGTGTGTAATAACAGGGTTTCCACCCTCTTCTGTGTTACAGACGCTGGCAAAACTGGCCTGTGGGTTGAACAAGCCCAACCGCCAGACACTGGTGTCTGCACGATTTGTGCCGCAGCTCTTCAGCCAACTGCCCGTCAGCAGCATGTGAGTACCAGGGAGCTGCTGCTTTAGTGCARCCTGGGGCTGTTCCTGGCCACGTCAACACAGCAATTTGATGCTCACTGAGAGCAGAGGCTCTCAGCTCCGCAGTAACTGCTCATCAAGGCTCCTAAAAGAAGGAAATCCTGCCAGTTACCCATCGCAGCTGTGAGCAACAGTTCAGGGGGAGTGTGCTTGGGAGCTGCAGCCTTGCTGGTGAGGGGCCACAATCCAAAAGCCCACTAGGAGCCTGTGGGCATCCTTTCCCTGAGTAAGGCTGTGCTCAGGATGACTGCTAAGTCAGGAGCAGCTGTGGGCAAGGAGGCCATGGCTGTTCCCCTGCGTGAGTGACAGCTTTGGTCACAGAGAGCAGATATGGTCTGGTTTTGAGCATCCACACTGCACAAGTCCTTTTCCTGGTGTAGGGAAGTGTTACCAGCACTGCAGCTCCAAAGGAGTGGATCCCTCATCGTATTCTCCAGACCCGTACTGCTGTTCTCTGCCTTCAGTGTCTTGCAAGGGATGGAGAGGATGTGTGTGGGAAAGGGTTCTGTCTGTGTAGGAGGAAGGAAGGTGTATGTGAGGCATTTTTCAAAACATGGTTTGGGATCAGATGGAAGTGAGGGAGAAGCTCTAAAATGTGTCCACACTCCTATGTGTGCTTTTACTATGGGCAGAAGAGTTGTTTCATGCCAAGTGTTCCATCTGTCCTGCTAGTTCCTAGCTGCTTCTAGCTGTTCTCAACTAGGAACAGCTGCTGCAACAAGATTTGTCACAGTCTGCACGTGATGCTTCATTTGTGTTTTTTTCTTTTTCTCTGCCATAGCCGTAACCTGGGAGGCAAGCTTGGCACTGCTATCACAGACATCCTGGGAGTAGAGTACATCGGRGAGCTGACACAGTTCAGTGAGACTGAGCTCCAGACTCACTTCGGAGACAAAACTGGGTAATGACAAACCWCTCACCACAACCTGGCAGGAATTGAGATTTCCATCACAGAACMTTTTAGGTTGTTCTGCTGTGATCAGGAAGGTTGGAATGTAAAACTTTTTGGGAAGCACTGATCTGTCAGGCCCACAACAGGTTTCCTTGCCTGTTCCCAGGCACCCTCCACAGGATAATACTTTGGTTGTCAGAGAGTGCCTTGGCCTTCCTCTTCACCATCCARGGATGGGCCCAAGCTGTGGAAGGGCTGGTTCCCTGCAAGCTGGGAAGAGGGCAGTCTTGACAGTCTCATCACAGAGGAAATTACAAGGCTGGACTGGAGCCTGAAACACAACTTCTGGGCCCAGAGCAGTGGTTGGAGTGCCCTGCAGACTGGTGAACTGTTGCCACTTTAGGAGAAGAGGCAGAAGAGTTGTGCTGACAGGCAGTTGTGGCCTGAAGGAATCCTGCCTGTTCAGCTGTGGCTGTAACTGCAGAGCTGGGGCTGAGAGTCACAGCTTGCACACTGAGCTGAAAGCATGGCTTAGCAGGAGGCTGACATGCTGCCCAGTGATGCCTGCCTGTCTGTAGCTGCCTTAACCTCATGCTTTCCCTCTGTCTTTCAGGTCTTGGCTCTATGATTTGTGCAGAGGAATTGAAGAGGAACCTGTCAAAAACCGGTACCTGCCCCTGTCTATTGGCTGCAGCAAGAACTTTCCTGGGAAGTCAGCTCTGGCCACACAGAAGGCGGTAGGAGAAGCCTAGCATAACTAGCACATAACTAGCACAAGGCTTGGCTTTCACACTGGAGAAGATGATACTAAAACCTGACACAAGCTTGCAAAACAGTTGCTTTTCTGTACAATTACGCCCTGAAACTCAGACTAGGGAAAAGGTTGTTTGAACCCTAGCAATCCCTGTTTGACAGAAATGCATTGACAAACTCCTGCACAAAGAGGTCTAACCCTGTTGTAATTTCCATGAGCAAAACTGTGAACCTGTTTGAAAGTTATTTGCAGTGGCAGGCTTCAAGAGCATGTTTGYTGGAAAGAAGGTAACTAGCCCAAAGAAAGAGGGAGGATGTGCTTTAGCTATTAGCTGGGGTGAGGTTCCCACTGAGCTGTAGGAAGATGGAAAGAGAAGTCCAGGACAGAGAACCTTCTTGGCAAAGTACAGTAGTAATGCTGCAGGGCCTATATGGTGTCCTTGCCTGCAGTGTTGAATCCTCAGCTAGACTGGTATCTCCGGGGCTACTGCAGATGTAGGGCCTTACAATAGTGTGTCTATTCCAGTCTGATCCCCACCAGCATTCCCCAGTGTACAGAGCATTGCTCTTGTGTTGTGGTACCACTGTGAGTAGAAGTTCAACCTCTCTGTTACCTGTGTTTTGTCCAGGTGCAACAYTGGCTCCTGCAGCTATCCTTGGAGCTGGAATCCAGACTGAACAAGGACAGGAGCCAGGTAAGGAGGGGAGGCATGGGGACACAAGGTTGGCACGTAGTGCACTTGCACCATGAGTGGTTTGTAGGAGGCTGAGAGTGGTGTGTGGCAGGGGAGGRTATTGCTCACCCACAGATGTGTGCCTGTGTGCTGAGGTGTCCGAGGCAGAGAGATGTGCAGGAGTATGGACAGGAAGGATGGTTTTGCCCCAGGATGCTGCAGGGTTAAGAATGATCCTTGTCCCATGCTTTAGGATGCAGGGGCCTGAAAGCCACTGCACCTTGCTTGCAGGACCTTTGGTGTCACAGATGTGCCTGTGGGCTGTGACAGGAAGTGCTGCACTCCAATCTGGATGAGAGGCTGCAGGCCAGGGCGGGAGCAATCCGCCAGCTTTGGCACTGCAGCAGGGCCAGGAAAAGGTGTGGAGCTGCCTTTGAGGGAAAGCAAGGACTAACTGCTTCCCATTCCGTGTGGCACAGCGTGCCAGCGCTTGTTACATATCCCATTCCTTGGCAATCGGRCCAGGCAGGACATGTTCCATCCCACCATCGGGAGATGGCAGGGGCGTGGGGGGCTCGGGAGGGCTCCCGGCAGGGAATAGTCCCCTCGGCTGTTCCTGCCTCTTCCTGCAGGAGGCGCTGGAAGCACAGCTTTACTCTCCCGACAGAACCACCGMGTGGCCCGGCAGCTGATGGTGGTGATCCGCCAGCAAGGGGACACCCGCGTGTCACGTCTGTGCGCCCTGTCCCGCTACGACGCACAGAAAATGTGCAACGACGCCTTCACYCTCATCCAAAGCTGCAACGTGGCTGGGGCTCACCAGGCGGCRTGGTGAGTGTGGGACAAAGTGGGTCACCTCTGTCAGGTCTGGTTCTGATGTGGGAGTTACTGGATGAGCCAGAGGCTTGTTGGAAAGGACCTGGAGTTAGTGCTGAGTGGCAGGAAAAGGATTCCCACTACCCTCATGGTAGAGTGCAGCAACCTAGCACGACAGCCTGGCCTCTTCTGAGCCCCACATCTGGTGAGACACTTCTGTACTTGGAGCTGAGGATTGCTACTGGCAGGGGCATGTCCAGCTGGAGGAAAGCYGTCCTGGCCCTSCTKGGCTGGAGAAGTTAGTAAAACCTTRTSCTACCCTAAAGACAAAGCTTTTTGKGAGGAAGCCATTGSGGCAGGAAGAAAAATGAAAGTGCTCAGCTTCCATCTTCAGCTCKTCCTTCCTTCTSCTCTGGAGTGAAGGCAAGAAGGTCRTGYCTGTTAAACTCTGACAAGGCTGCTGCTCCCTTAGAGCTCTCTTGTTTCACAGCAGCTTCAGCCTGTAGTGAACTACATATCCAGGCTGGGAGTTGGCTGCTCCTGCTCCAGTGCCCTTTCCTTTGGGAATTGCTSCTTTGGAAAGAGGGGTTCTGCTTTGACCAACACAAACCATGTCTATTCTGGAGATAGCAATACTAACTTCGTCAGAGCAAATATCTCTCCCAACCCTTGTCAGATACTACAGTTCCCCTATCTGTGAACGTTTTATGTTGTTTAAAGTCTTCCCTCGAAAGATTTCTTGCTTCCCAGGCTGGTGTCAGAGCTGATGTTGGTCTGTCTTTGCAGGTCTCCACCGCTGATTTCAGTGCAACTCTCTGCAAGCAAGTTCTCAGAGCCTGCCACCCTCTCTGCAGGCATTGCCTCCTTCCTGACAGGTGATACTCAGCCTGATGGCACTGCCACCACCGGCGAAAATGCCACATCTTGTGGGAGGACTAGGGTCAAGTTCTTTAGGAGCCCAAGCAAAGAGCTTCGGCAGAAGCCAGCTAATGCTATTGAGTCGTTCTTCCAAAAGGCGGCAGAACGGCAACTGTCACAGGCAGCAGCAGCAGCCAGCTTGCCCRTGGCTGCCACTGCAGAGTCACCTGYRCCCAGCTCCTCAGAGCACCAAGAGAGAGCTGGCATTGGACTTGCCTCTGTGCAGTGTGACCTGGAGTCCCCTGTGAAGCAGGGTCCCAGCGATGCCAGCTCTGCTTCTCCTTACAAGAGGCTGCCCTGGGAGAAGTTGCCATCAGATGCTTCACAAACACCTYCAACTCCACCCAGCTCCAGTACCCTTCAGAAATTACAACCAGCTATGGAGGAAAACGAGCAGAATTTGCCACCCTCTCCTGAGCTCACCCCGCTGCCTCCTGCCTCTCCAGGGGACCAGCAGCACTGTGAGAAGTGCGGCCAGCTCGTGCTGGTGTGGGAGTTCCCAGAGCACATGGACTACCACTTTGCTCTGGAGCTGCAAAGCTCTTTTCTGGAGCCCAGCACTCCCATGACTCCAGAAGCAGCTCCCAGCACAAAGGCTGCAGCTTCCAGCTCTCCTGCCAAGGCAAAGAACAAGCCCAAGACTCCAGCAGGACCTAATGCAAAACGACACAAAGAAGGTGTGACAAGAACTTTAGATTTTTTCTTTAAGCGCTTACCTCCTTAACACCCAGCTACACTGGGTGTTTTTAAAGAATCAGTGTTCTTAAAGAATCAGTGTTTTTAAAGAATCAATGTTTTTAAGAATCGGTGTTTTTAAAGAATCAGTGTTTTTAAATGCAGTGAACAGATTTTATACTGCCTGTCAGGTTTTAATGCCAAAAGTATAATAAAATTATCTCTACCCCAGGTCTAAGAGGAACTGAAACTCWTTAATTGTGTCGATGTAGCCAGTTTAGCTGGTGGCAGCTAAGTCTGCCTCTGCCTGCTTGGTGCTACAAGAAGCTGCATGGTACTCTCACCTAACACCTCTTGCTGTAGCTATTTCTGTGGCATCACTGCTCAGTAATTCTGTTCCTCTTATAAAAACAGCCACTGTAAGTGCAGTGGCTTATCCCAGGAAATCATCAGGTAAGCCATGGCCTGAACCCCTGTCCAATCACTTGGTTTGAARCCTTCAAGTCATGGTGGTTCTACTCTGGCTGCAGTTGCAGGCCTTGTCTTTACTGTRCAATTTATGTGTGGTAGTTCARCCCTGTTGTTCCTTGTCCCCTCTCRACCTGGGMGCCACTGATTTTTATTCCYTCCCACTGCCCAGGGTTTTTGTTACAGATGGTTTGGCAATTCCTTCTGTGTAGCAGTCCATTGCWTGATGCTGATCAGCAGCTCAGAAGCACACAAGAAACACTACTCCTGTCATATAACATTTGAGCAAGCAGTAGCTACACAGGCATACTTTYTGGTGGGCTTTTTGAAATCTTGGCATTAATTCATAATAATTGCTATTAACACATGAATAGTCTACTGCTAGAGCCCTCATGGAAAGGATAGGAAACATGCCAAGAGTCACTGAAAGCCCACTGAAAGCTTTTGTCTGTTGTTGAGTGCATTAACCACATTTTTCCTCCCTCCAGACTGAGTGATACTGGATACAACTTGCAGACAGGTACCTGTTCTGACTGTGCTCTGCCAAATGACTTGTTCAGCTCTTCAGCCCACAGGTCACATTAGAGTGGCCAYTCAGAGCTCCACAGATTACAAAACAGAATATCGGGGAGGGGACAAGCAGGCACTGAGAGAGGGTGAGACTGACTCCAGGGCAARAGAAGTGCTTGCCCTCAGCTGCCTGGCAGGGCTCAGCTCTGCTACACTTCGAGCTGCCTGGAGCCTGCYGTAAGTAGTGCTGCCAATAATTTGAACTTGGCTCTTAGGGCAGGGGGAAGGAATGTGCCACGTCAAGGCAGCACTGGGTGGGGTTAGGAAACAAGTTGCAGGGAATTTCATCAGCTGGAGGCTTCCCTTGGGCAGTGAGGAAAARAGCCTTTCAGGCAGCAGATAATGATGCAAACTGCAGCAATATTTGTATGTGCTGTTTTCTGAACTGCACTATCCCAACTGCAGCTGTTGAGCTGCACTCTTCCAGCAGACAGCCTGTGCTCAGAAGCTGCTACATGACTGTCAGTAGAGTCTCATACCTGACAACACATTCGTGAGATYTCATGAAGCACAAGAAACTCATTCAGGTGCGTGCAACTCTGGCAATCAGAAGAGGAAGGAATTATGGAGTCACTCCCACTAATGACAGTCCTAACATTGCAAAGTGACAAGTTTCCCAAAGTCCTCACAGAAAGAGCAACAGCAACCAGTCTGGCAGGATTACCTCATCTCCTGTGACAGTGGCACGTCTCATTTCCTAAGTGTCTGGAACGACTGGACTCTGCAGATGCCACTACCTGACACAAAAATAAGTTTAGAAGAAGCAAATCCTTTTGCTCACAAGTCATCTCCACAGGGAAACCTTTCTGACTCTGCTTGTCCCAAGGGAACAACCGATTCTCTTGGAGAAAAGGCAGTCACAAACCCCTTGATAAGGTTGAAGCAATTTGAAAAACAAATCACCAGTTATATGTGTGCCCTAGAAAGCRCCTCTTTAATTAGGCTCTGGGGGAATTTRTGACTGAGAGGAAGCCCTTGCCGCAGCCTGTTCYGCCCACAACAGCCTAAAGTGCTGTGCTCAGGGTGACGTGGCTGCCTGTCACCGCGGGCTGCACACCCAGGCTGACTCAGATAAGCCGGGAGCGCAAGGTTGTAAACAGCAGCGCGTGCATTCTTTCCACACCACGGAGCAGTATTTATAGGGCTGAATGCAAGAAGCTTAGGAATGGGTGAAGGGTAGCCAACTCCAACTGTGACCCAGCTTCAAGGGCAGCAGGGTAAGAGCTMAGCTCCACCCTCACTCATTGTACAACTCAGCCAGCAAGCTCAATAAAACATCTTTATTCTGTACATTTATATATAGATGCTTGGGAAACAGGGACAATCCCCAGCCTTAGAAAAATTCAAGACAACGAAACAGCAATTATGAAGAGCATGGCACCAAGAACAATCATGCCACAGATGGCAGGGATGAGGTGAGACCAGCCATCGGCTGTTTCAGAAAAGGTCACAGCACTCCCCTTTGGGGCAGAAAACACTAGTGCTGCTGCGAAGAGCTGGAGTCCCCCACCCCCAGGCAGCTTTCTTTGTGACCCACTAGCACCAAAGGGAAGAGCCTGCTGGCAGCTGGGGCCTGTCCTTGCAGGAATTGGTGAAAAGACTGTCATTGGAATACCAAGCCCACTGCCAGAATGGGAAAAAAAGGGATCCTGCTTGAGCAGTGACCCTGAGCCAGCAGCTCTTTTCTCACTGCTGGGCTGATGGGGATGCAGCAGTTTTCAGGTGGATCAGTGCTCCCTCCAAGGGACAGGTCACTCCTGCCACTACTGAGCTGCCTTCCCTTCATTTATGCCACYACTTCACAGGCTTCTCCCTGTCTCAGCACTCTCTTGGCAGAGTGCAGCCCCCACCTTCCTGCCCTGCAAGGGCCCAGCCCAGTCCAGAGACCCACAGCCTGCAYAGCCCCACAGCACCGCCTGTGCCAGCAGCCCAACCTGCTCTCAGGATGGCAGAAGGGCTGCTTGGGTGTCCAAGTGCTATCACAGGCCTTCGCCCTTCTCTTCAGTCAGGGCTAGCAGGCCACCATGCCACGCGGCAGGGCTTGCTGAAGGCCTTTTGCTTGCAGCAGACACATTTGGTCTAACAGTCAACAATAAAACCAAAAGCCTATGTACAGCTTTACAGACCCTGCTGCACCCTCCAGGTTACACAGCAGAGCTGCATGACAGAGAGTGGGACATCTGTGCTCCACTCTACGTCCAGAGTCCTGGCAGCATCAGCTTTCCTCTGACAGCAAACACCAGTGGCAATGGATCTTCCTCCAAGAGAAACAAAATCATGCCACTGTCAAAACAGAAGTTACCTAGTTTTGTGTAGGTAAAGCAGTCTGTYGTCCTCACACATTAAGGCAAGTGTGTGAGGGATGAGGTGGGCTGGGAACAGCCACACCAGGGAGCCCACTGCAAACCGCTGCTGCCAATGTGCAGATGGCACCGTTGGGTGAACATCCACCGAAACAACCGGCTCACTCCAGTACAGGCTCACGCCTTGCTCTGCTCCACAGAATTGCCTCCTGCCCAGCTGCTGCAAGGAACAGATGCAAATACAAACTCTGTCTTCATGACGTTATGTCAGGAGGCTGTGCCACTTGGAGCAGTCACGGCTTCCCAGGAGTCAGAAAGYGGGATGCTGAAGAAATGTGTACATGTGTGTGGGGAACAGGACATTTGTCCAACAGTAAGACACTCAGATTGGAGTAACGCAAAACCAATGCACAAATGGACACACAGCAGGTTAAAGCCAACCAAGATTCAAATGGTTAAAAAGTGTCCTGAATGCATTCTGAGAGGTTCAGCCAAGCCCCGCTGTGAGTAGCATGGCCTCTTCCATCCCCTGCCCAGAAGGATGTGCTGCAGGATAACTTGAGAGAGCATTGTTATCAACCCAGTACTCAGCAGAAATGGGACCGGATCTTGTGTCAGAGATGGAAAAACATCCCTTCACCGCTTGTCTTCAAGGGTTCTGCACCTCCCAACCAGCAATTTTCAAACAGTAAACAAAGCCAGAACTTGCATGCCCAGGTCTGCAGGTACCTCTGATCTATTCTGAAGGAGGGCAGGTAATGAAAGCTGCAGGCGATGTAGAGAGCATGCTTAACTTGTCCCACGTGTGGCACTGAATGCGAGAAACTCTCCCAGGCTCCATCTCACAGTGCAGAGGAGGGACATCCACACTAGAACGGGACAGCAGCAGCTCCAGGCATTGCTCAGAAAGCCACAGGAGCTTCCATCCTTCTCCCCAGGTGCTGGTGAGTGGAGATTTCTTTGACCTACTGGTAGTCAGAAGCTCAGCTGTCCAGGCCCCAGGGACTCCTCCAGGCCGTTTTCTTTGGTGGTGATGGCTTGGAGATCAGTGACATGCCCAATGCCTTTGGTGACTCCTTCACGGAAAAGCARTTTGGCTCCAATCTTCAAGTATTCAGGATGCTTGATGAACCTGAAACAGACAACTGCCTTCTCTCCTGTCCGCAGCTTGTCCTGAAAAGAAAAATGGGGAGAGCTTAGATCCATCTCCCAGATTGATGCATGCAGGAGAGGTGCATGTGGATGGTAAAGAAAATGAGGCAAATGAGCAGGCTGCCTCCTTCAGACTGCATGGCTTGAGCCCTTTCCATTATTGTATGCATAAGAAGAGACAGGAAGACACAATCTTTGAAGAATAGAGAGTYCACCTCCCTTCTTTAACATGTTTGGAGGAAAAGCAACTAAATGGGCAGGAGGAAGGGATAGAGCCTGCTCCTAGGAAGGGCACAGCTACTCAAAATACCAGCAGCCCTTTACTAGAGGGCATGGTGGAATCCCAACAAACCCCACAGGGAGTTTGTTTTATCTTTATCCCCTTTCTTTCCATGGCCTACCTTTCCATGGATCTTCTCTACGATAGCTGTCTGCCGCACATTCCCCACGTGCACCGTCACCTGAAACCCCTTCCGGAAAGTTGTGGCATGGAATAACAGCACGATCTCGGCTTCAAACACTGAGCAGATGGTGGGGTTCATTTCTGGGCTCACCATGACCATGCCCTGCAGAACAACCCAAGGCTCAGATCAGTTAGGGCCAATCCCCTCGCTTCTGAACAGCCCCCAAAATCACAAATACATCTCCACTCTGTGACTTGGGCTTGCATCCTATTCTCAGCCTTGAACTCACTGTACTTTGTAACCTGGCCATTTCCTTCCCTTCCAGCAAGTTTCCTGCAAACATCTCYACTTCATTCCCACTCTATGGGGACTGTCCAGGGAAACCTTTCTGTGCTCACTGGGCCACTGAAYGACCTGTTCAGGGACTCACCTTGCGCAGAAGGGAGCGGTCGAAGGGTCCGAGGGCCAGGGTGGCTGCCTGCCCAGCCCGCAGCACACGGCAGGCAGAGCGGTTCCGTTGGATGCTGCACACCTTCAGCCGGAGGAACTTCCCATCATCAGTGGGACCAACCACCAAGTTCTCCCCTTCTCGGCAGATCCCACTGCCCAGGGTAGAAGAGCAGGACACAGTTCATCGGGAGACAAGGACATTTCACCCTCCAAGATTAACCCAGACAAATTCCCAAGGGCCAAGTCTTTGCACTCTTACCCTGGACCTAACAGGGCTACAAAGCTGCAGAGAACTGGATTTCTTACAGAAGTGAAAGCCACACTCTAAAGAATCCCAGGTACAGACAGGGGTCATTCCAGCCCCAGTGCTCTGCCACATGGCGTTGTTTCTGGTGGAGAGACCTCAAATGATGCTCGTTCAGTGTGGATGTGCTGGTGGCCAAACTGCTCTGATCACTCCCAAACACACAAGGACAGCTGCCTTTTCATGGGGTAGCGTGCAGTTAACCCCTGCTGCAATCAGAGGATCTACCTTTTACATTTCCCCCTGCTACTTGAGGAAGGAAGAAAGCAAATCCTCGGGATCATCCCTAACCTCTGCCAACTCTGGATTCCAGAATGCTTTCTTTCAGCATGTTACAGGACACATTGCCAATCCAACAACTCTAGAGAAGTCTGTCTGCTTGCCACGACATGACCAATGGTCTGCTTATGGCACCTCCCAACATCCAGTAGGCTCTACTCTCACTTGGCTCAGTCATCTGGCAGCAGTCAGGACTGAGCCTCATACAGCTTCCTCTTCTGCAGCAGGTGACTCTATGACAAGTTGACCTTGTGGCAACTGCAGTAACCATTCATATGGTTAACCATACTTATCTACCTGGCCTCACTTACCTTGACAGAGTTCCTCCCACAACAGTCCCCACCTCTGGCACAGTATAAATTTCATCAACCTGCAGCAAGGCAACAAGAATAAACAGCTGTGAAACAACACTCCAGAATGAGGACAAAGAGCCCGCCCCTTGTGTGGAACAACGTGAGCTCTCTGCTGGTCATCAGACACCATCTCAGAGCTTCACCAGCTCCCACTACCTTCCCATTAGAGGAATGAACCTCTGTCTTTTAAATAGCAACCAGAGAAATTATCTTATCTCTGAGACAGACATCTCATGGTTAGGACACATCCAGCCTATCAGGTTGGACCCATTGGATCCAAGTCCTTTTATTTATATCTCTCAATAGTTCAGGAGTTCACCATGTCTCTACCTGTGGTGTCCAAATTTCCCAAACCTCTCTCCTGTGGCATAGCAATGAGTCCGGCACCAACTGGAAACAAACTATCCTTACRCACCTGAAATTCTGTAAGTTGCTGCATTAATTCTTCCTGTTCTTTACTGTTGGTCAGTGGAGGGAGGATGTTGAGGAAGACTTTCAAGAGATCCAGGTTCTCCCCAGAAACACTGGACAGTGTGAAGATTGGGGTGATGCTGTCAGACATAAACAGACAGAAATAAGCAGAAGGCCAGATCGCAGCTACAGAAATTTTCTGGGGTTCTGAATTTACTGAAACCTGGAGGAGGATGGATACTACACCAGTAAGTGGCTAAAGCAAAAAGGATAGGTACAGCTCCACAGTAACCCCTGCCTCAGTGTTTGATCGAGGCACCAATCCCTTGTCAACACATATTTTTCTCATGGAGAAGTAACTCTAATGCATCCCATTGMTCCCAGAGTCCAGAAAAACGTCTGGGAGGGGAAAATGCCTTCTTGGAGAATGCAAAGGTAGGAAACTTGATGAAGAGCAGAGATGTTAAAGATGTGGTCACCCCCGCTCTGTCACCCTTCCCCAGCTCTACAGSGCAGCCCAGTCTGAACTGCCTGCTCCCAGGAGAAGAAAGGAATGGTCCCTTACTTGGGAGACTGTGCAAACTGTTGTGCTGCTGTAACAGCATCRTCATCAGAGTTCACAAGCAGGGGGAGCTTGTTGCAGCCTGGCTGCTTCAGGATTCGTTCCAGCTGCTTCACTGTCCGTTCCACAGTGGCTTTTGAACACAAGTCGACTTTGCTGATGACAATGAAGAAGGGGACCTTGAGGGCCATGGCCAAGCCCAARTGCTCTCGCGTTGTGCCAGCTGCAGGAGACAAGTGAGAGTGTAGGTGCAGCAGCAGTCATCACTGTAGCTYGTTTATGCTGACAGCTGTGTCTTCTGGCTATCTCATGGGCCCACTCTAGAGATTTCACCGTAACTGCTTAGGTCATCACGCAATGAAAAAGCACAATGATTCTTTTAAACAAAACCAAACATCAGTCCAGAAAAATTAAAACCACCAAGAATTTTTGTGACTGATCTGTCTGCTTCAAAAAGATGCTCTAGTTTTCATTCTTTGGCTGGAGTTTGCCAGAAAACAGCCACAAAAATGTCTAAGATACATGTGGGAGAACTCCAGCTGCCTTTTTACAAAGCTTTGGGATTCGGCACCCCTAAGAATATGTCAAAGTTGTTTTCTGACAAACATAACCCCAAATTCCAAACAAAGCCAGGGTACAGTTTAATGAAGTCTACAGCTTGTAAGAGGATCCCAGCTCTACTCCCCTTCCAGGCACTCATAGCACTGGCTTAGAAGATATCAGCAGAAGCTTACAGATTAATAAACTTTTCTGATAACAAGGACCCATTCTCCATTTCTCTTCACATATTGCAGTCAATCCATGCAGGCAGTCCRATACTCACCAATGCCAGTGTTGGCGCTAACCACCAGCATGGCAAAGTCTGGGCAGTAGCTGGTGAGGCCAAAGATGGTTGTTTTTAGATATTTGTGGTGGCCAGCCAGGTCAATGAAAGTGATCATTTTGGAAGAACTCTCACAGATCTCTTCTGCTGTCCGGGAGTCACTGTAATTTACCACCTGAGGAACATATGAAGTTTGTGAGAGAGGCATCCTCCCCAGGCAAGTAAAGAAAACCCAGCTCTTATCTGTTCACTTTGGTGTCAGAATTAGCAAGGAGAGATCATCCACCATGGCTGCAAGARACAGTGCCTGTTGCAAGCAGACAAGTAGCACTCAGGTTCAGTTAAAGGGACACAGAACTGTGCCACCTCTCCTCCCTCGTGTCCCACTCATAGTTCTAACAGGAGGGCAATCCTATTCTCCAGCTTTCTGATTTCAGCAAGCCACTCTGTTACCTCTCCTTTGCTGTTGAAGCCGAGGATCTCAAAGCTGATGCTTGATGTTCTTCCTGACTGGATTTCATGGAGATGTCGGAAGAGGTTGAGGCGTGCTCTGCCCCGCCCATTGTCCAGCTCTCCTTGYGTTAAGACACCCAAGAGTGTTGACTTCCCTGAGTCTACATTCCCTAGGACAGCTACTCGAAGGTCTAAGAACTATAGGAAAAAGAACAAAAAAATCATGAAACTTAAGCACTGTACTGAATGCATGAGCACTACATGGCAGAGATGCACATCAGAGAACTTCCCTACATGAGGGACACTGCACAGTTTAATCTTGCTCACATTCTGCTCCCTCCCAGCAAACTACTACCCAGCAGTCATGATACACTYTCTATAGTGAAGATGTGACACACCAGGCTTTGATACCACAAAAAAGGCCATTTGTTGCAGCAGACCTCTAAATCCTTCCTTGTTTGCACACTGGCCTGCATCAGAACCACTGCCATAGAAGTGAAATAATTTTTCACCTCTGATCCAGTCAATCTCCCACACTGACATCTGCCTCAATTGCTCTTATCTTGGAGATAAGAAGCATTATCATCACGCCTCCCTCTGGCAGCCCTTTAAAGCATCTGATATGGGCCAATCTATGACAAAGCACCTCTAGGGTTTGGGCTCCAATCCCATAAGGAAGCAGCTCATATGAGGCCTCTAAGTCTCCAGCAGGAGAGGACAGCCAAATCACAGGTCCCTACCTGCTGGTTGTCAGGCACCTTTCGGACAAGCACCTCCGTTATCTTCCTTGGAACATCACTGTCRTAATCGACCTCCCTCTCCCGAAGCACTGTAATGTCAGCCCCGACCCTGCCACAAAGACAAAAGGAAGGAGTGAGACACACTTGTACTTGACAGCTCTTGCACCTCCACAAAAACAGCTGACAAAGTGAATGGGATGAAAGCTGGGGATAGCAGGGAAGGAGCTTCCAGACAAAAGCCTGATAACCTTCCTCATGTTTCCAGAGCCTCAGGACTGAAGGAACGTCAGTCATACAGAGGCTCTGTAGGATGTCTGCTCAGGGGACTGTAGGGAGGGAACTCTCTACTGCAGGCTGTTCATGCTCCTAGGCCCTGCAGATGAGAAGGAGCACATACTTCTCTGCCATGCGGCGCAGTGTCTTGAGCGAGGCTCGCATCTCCTCCTCTGAGAGGCCCACCAACAGCCCATTGTCCTCCACGCCGATCTGATAGACGGCCTCACCTCGGCCCTCCTGTAGCCGCCACTTCATCTGTGTCACCAGGTGCTCAAAGCGATATTGCGAGGGGTTCACCAGCTTTAGCTGTTTAACAGAGGGGTAGTTCTAGTCACAGCCTCAATGCAAAGGCAATCCTATTGCCCAAGCCAGCAACTCCCAACTCTGTGAAGCAATGCTCCCAACTCTGACCCACCTCTAGAAAGCACAGTCTGTTTTACTGTCTGAACAAATGCCATGGGACAGGTGAGAAAGGGTTTCACAAAGGTAAAACTTCTGCTGAYTCAAAAGACTCACCTTGTATTCGATGTTTCCATCTTCTGCCTGGTCAGAGAATGAAACAAGATAAAAGAGTTAGATGCTGTACCCACAGGGACTTCTACAGGCACCAGCTGCCCAGATATTCTGAAGCTGGTGCTGAGGATTTCAGAGAGAGGGGAAGTGTCTGAAAGAGACACTGGGACTTAGGTCCCAGCCTTCTGCCATTCTTTTCTACACTCAACTAGAACTTTCCTTACAGTTTGTTGGTGCTGTTTGCATCCCACATCATGAACACTGTAGGACAAAACTAGAGAAGGACACAGGGGTAATACTGTCTGGGGGGAGTTTTTTTCTGAACAGTAAAGAATAGGGCCAGGCTAACAGTTACAGAGAGAGTTCCAGTTTCAAAAAGGTCCAGGCCAGCATACGATTTAAAGTCTCCCCCCTCACCCATCCAAAACGCCACCCACAGCATCCTACTCCCACACTATCCAGCAGCTTCCATCTGTCCAATATGTACAGAAACGGGGGCCCGGGAACAGAAGTTTCTCCCTCCTCTCCTGCTCAACGATACTCTCCCTCACTCAATTGTTTTTTCATTGACTCTCTTCTGTATCGTTATGTATCTGCAGACATAAGGAAGCGAGGTAATGACTCTTTTGCCAGCTAGTCACTGGCTGGAAAGTTCTGGACAACCAGACCTGACTGGGACTTTCTATATACAATTTGCTCAGAAGAACTTTCTCAGGAAGAGCTGAAGCCAGACATGGTTTTAACAGAAACTGATCAAGCTCACTTCAACCACAACAGGCTGCAGCTTTCCAAAACGAAAGTCTAGACAATACTGAAGTAAGTTTCCCATTGATCCTGTATAAGGACCATTGAGAAAGAGCTGCAGCCCACAGGAAGCCACACACTCTGACAGACTAAATGGGGCTAGCAACAGCAAGCAGTTCCTTTTCCTCTGGACACTTATTTGCATGTCAGGAGAGGCAACCGCCCTCTCCTTGCCTTCCAGCTCAGCTCTTAACCACAGCRGTGCTTACAGTGGCAAATGGCCAACAGAAGTTCTCAATTGTCAGCTCAGCTCTCTGGCAGCAGAGCTATGCCATAAGAGAAGGGTACTTGTGGAAGGTTTTCCTTTCTTGCCATGTACCAGTTTTCCAGTTCTATGAAAAACCCATTCACCTACTGCACCGTCTCAATAAGGGGAAGGGTCTCCTTCAAGGCACTTAAGACTAGAAAAGCAACAAAGCTAGACTTGCTGGGGCACACACTGCACAGGATAACCAGGGACAGGAAGCTGTGTTGAAACCACAAGGGGCTGTCCAGCCTCCAGGTGAAAGGAACAAGAACGAAACTGCGGGTTCAGGGCACAGTCCTGCCCATGAASGTCTAAGAGTAGCAAAACGCTGTTTTCTCATCTTGCCCAGAGTCACAGCCGTGCCTTGTGAAGGAACTGTGCCCGCCCAGCACGGGCTCTTACGTATTTTACCGAGAGCTCCCTGAMTGGGGTCGAGCAATTGAGTCCCAGCCAACTTAACTCTCTCCACATTGACAGTTCTATGAGAGAGCTGACCACACACCCGAGTACTGCCAATGCCACTTCTTCCCGCTGTAAGAGGCAAGTGCCTCACACGTACAATGTAACAATATAAGAAAACAGTTGTCAAATTGACTGGGAAGGCAGTCACTGCTGAGTCTGGCAGCTGGAAAGGGACTCACACCCACCAGATCGTCTTTCAGGGGGAGAGAGATGCTAACGGGAGGCGAGCAAAGCCTTGTTTCCAAAGCTCTTTCGTTCGCAGGCGCCCACAGACGGACGCCAGGCAGTGGGGTCCACAGAGAACTCGCTGGSACCGGGGACACGAGCACGGCCCGGAGGAGAGCCCGGGGCAGGCGGGCACACCGCTCCCGGGGCTGCAGGACTGCTCCTACGGCTGCTGTCAGCCCGACCCCGGCACGGCCCCGCACAAGCACCGCCAGCACCTCCAGCCGGACCCGCCGCCCAACCTGCGGGGTTCGGCCGTGGCACCGACCCGCCCGGGGGGAATGCACCGGCCCTCCGGCCCCTCCGACCCCCAGCAGCAGAGCCCCCCCGCCCCGGGGCCTGGCCCCGCTCCCTCCGCGGATGACGGGACCGGAGCTCACCTCGGGCGGCAGGTACGGTGGGTTGTTGGCCTTCCCTCCGCGGCTCCGCCCGTTCTTCTTCTTCGCCTTGGTGCCGCTGCCGCCGCCGGGCGCGGCAACCCCGCGCCCGCGCAGCGCTGCTCCTGCCCCGCCGGCTGCCGGGCGGCAGCAGCCCCCGAACAGCTCCGACACCCGCGAGTCCATGGCGGACAGCGCGGCCCCGCCGCACCGCTGCAGCGCCCGCTCCGCTCCCTGCCTAGCCCCGCCGGCCCGGCCCGGCTTCGGCCCCGGCGTCACCGACCGCCGCGCGGCGCCCCGGGAAAGCGAGTCCCGCCCGCCTACAATGCCGAGAACGCACCGCGCGCCGCCCACTCGAAACTACACCTCCCGGCGTGCCCCGCGACGCGACCCGCTCGCTCCCGTACGGGTTCCATCGGCGGGGGCGGACGGGAGTTGGAGTCCGAGGGAGGGGGCGCCCCCTGCCGGCCGCGGCGAACAATGCGCGGGATGCCGCCGCTCGCCGGGCCCTGCTCACCGGGATCTGCGGACGCCCGCGGGTTTCTCCTTTGGCAGTTCACTGCCCCTGGTTCCCTGGTCATYGTCATCAAGCCATCAGTCCGACTGGTTCGGGAAATTGGAGCAGTTTCAAAGCTCTTTGGCACTGGAGGTACCTCATGACTACGCAGAGGCAGCAGCCCGGTACAGCGCGATCCCAAAGGACACATTAAGCTTCGACCGGGGGCCGGCGGGAACAGCAAAAGCTCCTCCGGCTGTGCGCCGCATCCCCTCACTAAGTGTATTCCCACTCTCCAGTCCCACGGCCACCGCTCCCTGTCTTTCTTCGCCGCATCCCCTGCTTAGGGCGACGCTGGGATCAACGTTTGTTTACAACTGACACCCTCTGGGGCGTTGTGCACGAGCGGCMGCCGTTCCCATAAAGCAGCCTCGGAGCCGCTCCTCTCGCAATCCCGCCCCCTCCTCGCCGTGTGCTGGAGGCAGCACCCAATGGGGCGGCAGGCGCAATGTTTCCAAACACGGCACTCCCTGCACGCCTCCCCGACTCCGCCTCCCCGCGGCAGTGCCAAGGCATTTCCTCCGCCAAACACCGGAGCCGGCAGGACTGCCGGGAGCGGGGCGGAGGCCGGCGGAGCYGATTCCTGCGGCCCTCCCCGGATAGTCCTGCAAGAAGCGGCCGTATCTCCCGGCAGCGCTTCAGCGGGGCAGCCCCGGCACCGGGGGGCGGCCCACGCCCGTTTGACCACGGCCCCTCCCCCCGGAGGCGGGGGCTACACGAAGGCCCCGCCTCCCGCCGCGCCCACCAATCGCGGCTCCTCCTCCGCCGCCGGAGGGCGCGCGGCGCTGCTCGTGCGCCGCTCCCGTGAGGCTCCGCGGCGGCGGCGGCATTTAAACCTGCGGCGGCCGTTGGGGCGGCGCGTCACCGCTCTGCCGTTCCCAGGCGCTGGCGGGCCCGGAGCGTGGCGGCGGCATGAGGCCCCACCGGAGCAGGCCGATGCCGGGCAGCCCCGCCGTGGCCGTGGCGTTCCCGGGAGCCGTGTGCCGGGGCAGCGGCTACCGCTTCGCCTGCGAGCTCCTGAAGCACGTCCTGCACCAGAGGAACCAGCTCCCGCTGCCTTACGAGCAGCTCAGCTACTTCTGCCGGCGGGCGGCCCAGGTGAGGCACGGCGGCCGCCGTGGCGTTTAGGTTTTGCTTGTGAGCTCGTGTTATCGCTCGGTGACTTGCCCAGTAATGTGTTGCTGATTTTAAAGAGCTTGTTGTAGCTGCGTCCCCAAATCTTACCTTTTCCTTTAAAAACGAGATAAAGGCAACGTTAAGTTCAGGCTGCTGAAGGTCTCGAAAAATTGCTCTTAACTAATTGTTTCCTACTCTTCACTCAAAGAGTGTCACTGCTTTGTTTGTTACGCGAAACCCTTTAAGCATTAAAAAATTAATGCTGAGTGTTTTAGAGTGATGGCTGATCTTTGAAGAAACGTCTGGTGAATTCCAAGAGGAATTAGTAGCGTGATTGAGATTCAAACTGAGTAGCAAAATGAGTGCTTTTGTGTTCCTCTTACATCTTCTGATTTGGAGAGATGTGCTGCTTCTAAATCTTCTCCGTGTGGGTACCTATAGCTCTCAAAAGGAACACAAACCTCTTGTTCCTTGACTCTCTGGAATGGTATGGACCATACCTTCTGCAGAGTATATAACAAAATATGTTTTCGTAACTAAATGTACTCATCTGAATTTTTCTTTTCCAGGATGGAGATGGAATTGAGAAGCCGCTCTCCSTGGGCCTGGCAAGCAGAAAGTGCCAGCAGGTGCTGACCGAGCTGGACGGATTGTTCCAGCACCTGGAAGTCATGTTCAGTTTGACACTGGTTCCTCGGGTTCTTTTCCTGCTTGGAGGCAATGTCATGAACCCCAAGGAGCTATATGAGCTGAACCTGGAAGAGTTCTGTGAGGGCRCTGCTGAGGAGAGCCTCCAGACTGCGCCCTGTGTTCGCCAGCTCTTTCACCGCCTGTTTGTTGCAGATGTCTTCAGTGAACTTAAGGCCCTCCCTGTCACAGGCACTCTTGTCCTGGTCCAGGGACACCGTGACTGCGGTGTTGAGTGGTTCCGGCCCAAGCTCAACTACAAAGTGCCAACCCGAGGGAGGAAGCTGACTGTTAAGTTGTCCTGTGATGGAGACCTCCAGCTCAGTGCCTCGCCTCCACAGCACATGGYGCCTGCTTGGGAGGATTATGTCTGGTTCCAAGCACCAGTGACCCTCAAAGGCTTTAGTGAATGAATGGTTTCCACAGAAGTTTAATTGGAATATTGATTACCTTTTTCTTTTCTTTAAGTGTTAATTTAGCAAATGTAATCATGRATTTTCAAACCACGTCAAACCATGAATTTTTTGTTTCCATGGTGTCTACTGTCTTCCTGTAACTTGGCAGTGCTCATCTGTCATCCATATTTCCTGAGTTGTTGTCGAAGGCAAATCCACTTTAAGGCACAGTTGCACACAAGTCCAGTGATTCTTTTGGGACTTGRTCTCTGACACGGGATGAACTAATGTAAGGGGAGCAAAACTCCCCTGCTGTGTGCTTGGTGAACTGACAAATGCTAGATACATATTATTTTCTCCTGAAATTAATTTGGCTATTTTCTGACCCTGCCTTTGCAACGTTACCCACAGGCTATTTAGGTGAATTTACTTGCAACAAAATAACTTTCCGTGAGGAAGATGTTCTGCAGTCCTTAAAAGGCTTTCCATAGCAAGAAAACCAGGCAGCAAAACTGGAGTGGGACCAGGTAATATTGTTGTGGAAGAGAGATTTCTTTCTGGCTAGTAGAGAATGGGGTGGGACAAAGTCAGTTCCTCTGCAGAGGGCCCCACCAGGGCTGCTGGGACCGGGCTGGGGACCAGCAGAGCCGCTTCCAGGGCTGCCCCCTGCAGCCCTGCAAGCAGCAGCTGCAGCTCCCGGCACCGCCTCAACTGATKTGATGCGTGCCCCTCTTGAGTATTTAAGCACTTGCCCATTTATTTGATAAAATAACACTTCCCCATAACTCACTTTCTGTTCCTTAACATTCCCAAGTAAGACTTCTCAGCAACTGGAAAATCTAGTACCTAGTGCTGTCCTGGAGACTGAAATAGATCAATTCTGTGGAGGCAGGGTAGCAATATGCAATTTCTTTTATTGTTACTAATCTTTAGTTTAACAGCCCTGACAATCGGTTAGATACACAGATAAGATTAAGCAGTTTCTACTCTCACCCTCTTCAGAGAAAGTTAAGAGTGCTGCCCCAATATGGTACAYTGCTCTCACTTAAAGAAGAAACTTWGTCTTTGACTTAAACGTTTCTCAAATGTGTAGAAGTCAGGAGAATGCGATTAAGTTCAGCACTATCTTTACGTGTCAAATTCCTGTTCTTAGTCGCATTCTATCACTTGGAAGCAGAACTTGAGGCTGTTCTTCTGGGCTGGTGTCTACTGCAGAACAGGACAGGGAGAGAAGCCCTGAGAGCACAATGTGTTAGAACTAGATATCTGCTGGAGTTGTCTTCAGTCAGCTAGGCACTTGTCTGTGCTGTAATCAGCTTTTTCTAGCTTAACAACTCCATCCCATTTGAAGATAAACGTGAGCCTACTCGTAGTGAGGATACTTGCTGTTACTAGTCAAAAATGCACAATGGGGTAGTAAAAATCCTTTATAAAGAGGGTAAAGGTTGTAGTAACCCTCTACACTTGGTGTGTATTTTAAGTGATTTTTTGGAATGGAATGGGATGACAGATGTAGGAGAATATAATTTTATATTTTTCAGCTTGGAGAACACAGCTGGATTATCCATTAATAACTATTTACAATGAGCAGTAGCTGCTYCTTAAGCTCATTCTAAGGGGAAAAATCATTAGTGAAGAAAGCTGCCTTATGTGCAGCTGCCCACTTGAAMATGAAATCCCAGTCTCTTGAATGAAATATAACTTGAATGTAGGAGTGTTTGTGCTCAGGAGATCAAAACTCTTTACACTTCCCCCAAAGATGCTTGTAACACGTGCTTAAGAAGCTAGTGTCCAAGTCTTTAAAGAARCTTTTGAACAGAAGCCTTAGCCAGTTCCTTTCACCTCTCTTCCTCATATGAGTGCAATGTCMCTGCAATAAACTGTTTACATATTCTATTATACTTGAACTAAGAACGCAGCAACGATATGGTGCTTGGAATAAAAGAACACAAAATGCTATTGGGTTTTGGTGGGGGTTTCTGGATTTATTTTTAATGAAAGTATTTAGAGATTGATTAGTAGGTATAATACTGTAATTATTATCCAAATAAATTGCTAATTTTTATATCTTACTACAATGCACTTGTTTAATCCTTCAGAATAAAAGTTCTGTGGGTGATAGAACAACTTGCTTCCATTCTACGCAAGTGTTTCCACTGCAGSCTCAMAGCTGTTCCACTTTTCAGACAAACTGCAYGATGTCTTGTGCAAGAAGCTTTGGTTCCACTTCATCTATTCTTTGACCCAAGTGTGGCTGTGGTGCCTGCAAAGAATTAAATGCCTSTTTAGTATTAAATGCTAAACGAGCTGTGATGCTCTCCTGAGGAAGGTACTGTGCGTTTTCGCTGATCAGTCTTAACCCTGCATTTTACATAGGAAAGTTCTGTACTTTGTGTGTTCAGCTGCTGAAAGGCTGAACTCCTCTCTTCTGTTTCACTCTGCAGCTTTAAAATTTATTCTTCCTCATTTAGAATGATGATCTGTCTCCTTGAGATCTCAAATCAAAATACAGCAGCGTTTACTTCTACAGAGAGTGAGAGAAGCCTAACAGCAGTGAAAATTAGAAAGCATGAGAACTCTGCCACTATCAATACAAAGCATATGAATGCAAATGAATATGCAGGGTGTGGTTGTCCCCAAAAGAAACAAAGCAGAAGGAGATGAGAAGAAAAGACAACACAAGGTAGGACAATGGAGACAAGGTAGGGTAGGAAYTGGAGGTCRCATTTCTRCACTGATTTCCTTTACTACTTACTRTGGCAGCATCTGGGCCATGWTTGWGGTRATRYRAGATSCCCAGTCTCCTCCCTGTAAATAGTACTCCTTGAAGCCCAATCTGTTCATTAGCTTATGAAATATYCGAGCAGCTGCAATGGCATCAAACCCTGCAGGTGGAAAGAAACACAGGASACCTGTTTGTCCTAGTGCTCCTCCCCTGGCCAGAGTGACACCTGACAGAGCCATGTGAGTGAGGGGCTGCGGGAACRCACTTTGTGCAATGCTGCTCTGCCTTGCTGCTTGGAAAGAAACTGAACACAAGATGAAAGAAATTCACTGGAAAGTGACAGCAGATGTGATTTCTCCACAGCCAGCCCCAGAGCCTCATTCACATGGGCCTGAGTGAAGAGCCAGGCATCTGCATTCACAAACTGCAGTGAAACCCAGGGAAGCCAGGGATGGCTGAGGTGTTACTCCAAAAACTGCAATTCCAACAGAGCCTTTTCATTGGATCTGGAGCAGAAGTCCCACAACTGGACTGGTTTGAAAATGCCTGGCTGAAAGTAGAAGCCTGGTACTGTATCTGTGTCTCATCTTTTATATAGAGATATTGACCCTGGTGCCAGATACTGGGGTCACTGGAGATGAGCATCTATCTCCTGAGAAACTGCTCCCAAAGTCTCTCTACCATATAAGCAGAGCTGCACTTGAATGAATAGTCTATTGTGGGTAACACACATGCAAAAMCATTATAAAAATTATGTGGGTGATTAAAAAAGAAACATGAAAAAGTCAGTGCATGATAGAAGCCTAATCTAGAGATCACTTAAGTGAAGTCTGGCTATCCTGTCTAGAGATCATTTTGTAAAGTCTGACTAACCTCACCTGGCTGAACTGCTGGTGATGGTGGGGGATGTTTCAGCATCAGTCTGGCTAAATTTTGCAATTTTCAAGGATGGCTTCAAGGCAATCACTGAAGAGCATCTCATTGTTAGTTAGTACGGGTTCAGAGCCAGATGAAGCCCATCTTGAAGCAGATCTAATCTTATTGTCACTGCRTAATGGTCTTAAGTCCTTTAAGGTTATTAATAATAGAGCCCCCACCCCCATCTCATTGTGCATTTCTGAGCGAGACCTGTTCAAGCAACAGAGATCCTCTCACCTTCAATGGTAGTGTGGAAGTGGGGGTATTTGTTCAGCACTTGCACTTGCTTGTGCCAGTCAAACTGATTCCTCCAGTAGGACACGACCTTCCGCAGGTAGCTGGAGTTGAAGCCGTAGTGGAAGGCAGCCCCTTCCACATGCAGAAGTGATCCAGGCGCTGGTGCAGATCCTGTGGAAGGGAACCCTTCTTGCCAGGCTGGCCAGCTGTGAGACAACATCTGGATCGCCACGACAACTTCTGGCCTTGCTGGTAGAAGAAGGACTGGARTRGGCCCAGCCTKGGAGGTGCAGGGCCACCAAGCTGCTGGGGGCTGGGGCTTGTGGCTTATGAGGAAGGCAGACAGGCTTCTTCATCCTGGAAAGGGTGAAGGGTGGGATCTTATTGCTGTCTACAGCTATCTGCAAACCAGAGGAAAAATTGATACTTATGGTTTATGTCAATGTGACAAAGTGCTTATGAGGCCTATTGATTGAAAATTTTCTATAATTTTTTTATACATTATCAATATAAGAACGTAATAACTTTTTACATATTATTAATATACAATGTAATAGCTTTCAATAKATTCTCAATGATAGCCTTCTTATATATTGTTATAAGTTTTTTAATAGTGTATTAGCAACWTATAGTGTACCAACTGGATGTAATCCAACCAGCTGGATTAGTACGCAGATATGTGAAATCACCAAGGGGTATAAATCAGAAAAAGTTCTGAAGAAAGTAGACAGGTAGATGCTATAAACAAGGAACAGTAGAGAGCACTAATGAGAACTTGGCAGAGGCACAGGACAGTCAGCTGAGAAATGAAGACTTGGAGGACTAGAAAAAAACCCATGAATATCAAAACAGCGCATGCCCTGAGGACAAAGATTAAAAGTCCACCCTGATGAAGAGGATGGTATCTCGTTAGAGGGAGACCGCGCGACCACCGAATTGAGGATGACACATGCGCACTTGTAAAACTGTGATATCGTGTATTTCCGTACCCATATACGAGGAGAAATTACTCCTCAATGGAAGCATTCAGATACTGGGACATGGCCCCAGAGAGGACCTGGAATTTCT